>NC_058082.1:46500984-46589347 GCF_014858855.1 Bufo gargarizans | reverse complement strand
CCTATTTCACACCCCTAAAAAATAAATATTACAATCACAATTCACTGAAGAACTGCTAATGGGACGTACGTATATTTCCTTTTAATACACAACATAAATGGCTCTAGTACAATGTATGGTAACTTCACAGCCGAATGGCACTTATTACATATATTTTTCCCTTTTTTTTTCTTTAATACACCCCCAAAAAAAAAACATTGTAAAATCCAACGCAGAACAGATAATGGGACAAAGTATCTTTCCTATTAAATGCTGTAGTACAATGTAACTTCACCGCTAAACGGCACTTATGACATATAATTTTTATTTTTCCTATTAATACACCCCCAAAAAGAGTAAACAATATAAAATCAAGGCAGGACGGCTAATAGGAAGTACTTATCTATCCTATTAATACACTCAGTAAAATGGCGTGTAGTATTAACTTTGCCACCGAACGGCACTTATGACATATATTTTTCTTTTTTTTCCTATTAATACCCCCCCCCCAAAAAAATTAAATAACGCAAAACAATGTAAAATCAACGCAAGACGGCTAATAGGACATATGTATCCTTCGAGCCGGAAGGACTTTAAAAAATAGGACATATTATGTATCATATTAATACACCCCGTAAATGGCTGTTGTACAATGTAACTTCACCGCTGAACGGCACTTATGACATGATTTTTTAATAATTTTTTTTCCTTTTAATACACCCCCCAAAAAAAGTAAAACAATGTAAAATCAACGCAGGGCGTCTAATAGGACGTATGTATCTATCTTATTGATACACCCCGTAAATGGCTGTAGTATAATGTAACTTCACCACTGAATGGCATTTATGACATATATTTTTCCCTTTTTTTCATATTAATACACCGCAAAAAACTCAGAACGCCTAAAACGACGTACGTATCCTTCCTATTAATACACCCACAAATGGCTGTGTCACACAGAACTTGCACCCCAATCACAAGCAAGGTTTGCTGGAATTACCGATGTACATACTGAGCGACGAGCGAGTATTTTACGCGGGTGCAATGAGTGACTCGAACGCATTACGCCCGCACGGAATCCGGACCTATTGATTTAAATGGGTCTGTGTACATGAGCGTTGGTTTTCACACATCAATTGTGCGTCGCAGCATGTTCTATATTTTGCAATTTTCACACAACGTTTGCCCTATATAAGTGAATGGGGGGTGCGTGAAAATCGCATTGCATCCGCAAGCAAGTGCGGATGCGATGCATTTTTCACTGATGGTTGCTAAGAGATGTTGTTTGTAAACATTCAGTTTTTTATCACATGCGTGCAAAACGCATTAAATCGCATTGCACCCGCGCGATAAAAACTGAACATGATCGCAGACAAAACTGAATGAACTTGCTTGCAAAATCGCGCATTTTTCACTGAACGCATCTGCAATGCATCCGGACCTAATCCCCGCTCACGCTCGTCTGCAAGGGGCCTTAGGGTGCAGCCACATGGTCAGGTTTTTGCATGCAGATTTTTGAAGCCAAAACTAGGAGTAAATTCAAAAAAGAGGGGAAGTCTTATCTGTCCTTTATACTTTATCTCCTTTTATAATCCACTCCTGATTTTGGCTTCCCAAACTGCATGCAGAAGCCTGACCTTGTGGCTGTACCCTTAGGCTAGGTCTACACGACGACATTTGTTGCGCGACAAAAAGTTGCGCGACAGATAGGGCGCAAAATTTGTCGCGCAACATTTTGTTGCACTAATGTCGCGCAACATTTTTTACAGTGGCAGTCTATGGTGTCGCACTGCAACATGCGACATGCTGCGACTGCGACGCGACAGTCGCAGAAAATCCATCTCGAATGGATTTTCTGCGACTGTCGCGTCGCAGTCGCAGCATGTCGCATGTTGCAGTGCGACACCATAGACTGCCATTATAAAAATTGTCGCGCGACATTAGTGCAACAAAATGTCGCGCGACAAATGTCATCGTGTAGACCTAGCCTAAGTCAAGTAAGTGTCTAAATGAAAATCTGGGTGCTTCCCTCCAATCATCTATAACACAGGGAACAATCTTCTACATGGACATCAAAAAACTTCATCTGGTTTATTCAGTACTAACGAAGGAGGGTGTACAATAATATAATATGGTTTTAGATGAATGGGGGGTAAGTAATTTAAAACTGTCTGTATGTTTATAATCACATTGCCTCTTCACACCCCAAAATTGATCACAACTGAATGTGTGTCATTGAATAGATTACAGACCGACAGATTAATTAACTGGAATTAAAAACTCCCTGAGTTTATAATGACTCAAGCAAAGTTCATAAACTCATTACACATCCAACATTGGTTTTAATTGAAATCATTATAATTTACATCACTCTGTGTCATACTAATTGGAAGTGCAATTTAAAGTGATTATTAGATGCAGGAAATGTCATTATGGGCGCACTCTATGTAATATGATATAATGCCTGCAGTACGAGCTACTGGATGGCAGACAACAGAGAAAGTTAATCTGAGAAGATTTTGCTTAAAACAATTGGAATAGCAATGGGGCCAGTTGTCTGGTTCTCTAATCCACTCCCACTGAACTCTGAACCTGCAGCTCCATAAGCATGTCGTGGAGAAAAAAGAAGCAACGCAGACCCTAGTTCATAGTTTCCACATACATAGCCTGGGTTGGACTGTTGGAGCAGTTAACCAAAGTATCCTTGTTCCAGGGCACTACATAGGGAATCGTCTGCAGAGGAACAACCCCTCACAGATGGAGAATTCGTTCAGATGAACAAATTGATTTGTACAAATCGATGTGCCAGATGCTGCCCTTCATTTATGACGATTTATGCCATAAATTACATTTATATCATAAATTAGGTACAGCGTCCGTGCGCCTGAACTGAACCAACACAGGCATAGAGCTGTGTTTTAAGAGTTTCTACTTTATTAAAGAAAGTAGAGGTTAATAAAAGTGATTTTCGGGATCATTTCCAACTGAAGACGTAGTCAAACATTTATGTCATTAACTCATTAAAAACACGATCTGAAATGAGCATCTTCTTGGCTATACGCCTAGAACATCTCCTTAATCTTTACTGCGGGTGCTAGCCACATGCTAGTATTCCTGTTACACACTCTGCTCAAGCACATCAATGTGAGCTTAATTACAATGTAAATGAGTGCAACAATCAACAAAATCTGTATTATTCCCTGTACTATACCCATAAGCCACCCACCAACATTTTGTAACCAGTTTGCTGGATTCAAGAAAGAGAAGGTATCTGACTACCAAGAGTCCTTGTCAGCACTATGTGCATCCAGCCATTTATCTCTCATTTATTCTTTCCGATACCTGCTCTTACTTGAATGTTACCTTGAGGATCTATATAATGACCACAAGCAGACCATATTATTTGACACATTCCTCCTTCCTTAGCAGTAAGTTAGTCTAAAACTAGAGTATGCTGGTTAGTAACTATGATTAACTGAGATTGTACATCATTAGTTTGGTTTACAAGGCCTAACACATCCCATATTTGGTAATTTAGGTAGTCAGTGGAGTTAAACTTAAAATTCAAATTTTCGGGTCTTCAGATAGATAAGAAGTCTCTACAATTTATCTCAGCAAGTTCTAACCACGGTACTGGAATTGCTAAATAAGGCATAGTCTTTGAACTTACAGGACTGTGAGTATAGATCCAATAGTCTTTATAATTGTCAGCATCTGTCTTTTTTTTTTAAAGGGATTCTGTCATCAGATTTGTGCCCTATAAGCTAAACATATGGCCATGTCGGTGCTAATAACATTAATCCTAAACTGCCCTTATTAAACCTGCTTGTGGCTCTATTAGCCCAAAAAACAGGTTTTTATAAGCTGTCACTCACCTACCTAAGGTGCCCAAGGGGTTTTACGTTAATCCAGGGTGCCCGCCTGCACCCCTCACCGTCTGGTGCCCAGCGCCGCCTTCCTCACCTCAGCGCCGCCTCCTCAATCCACCCGTCCCTCTGCCAGATCCTGCGCCTGCGCACTAGGCTCAGCCTGATGCGCCGCGGACTCCTGGCAGCGGCTTCATTGAGCGAAGTGCGCATGCGCCGGCCTGATGCGCATGCGCACTTCGCTCAACGAAGCCGCTGCCAGGAGTCCGCGGCGCATCAGGCTGAGCCTAGTGCGCAGGCGCAGGATCTGGCAGAGGGACGGGTGGATTGAGGAGGCGGCGCTGAGGTGAGGAAGGCGGCGCTGGGCACCAGACGGCGAGGGGTGCAGGCGGGCACCCTGGATTAACGTAAAACCCCTTGGGCACCTTAGGTAGGTGAGTGACAGCTTATAAAAACCTGTTTTTTGGGCTAATAGAGCCACAAGCAGGTTTAATAAGGGCAGTTTAGGATTCATGTTATTAGCACCGACATGGCCATATGTTTAGCTTATAGGGCACAAATCTGATGACAGAATCCCTTTAACATGACCTGAAAATGCCTAATAAGGGCATTGTCCCAGTCACGTTTTAGGTTCACATGTAGAGCTTGAATGCTCAGACCCAGGAGACGCCGTGCAAGGATCTCTATCCTCAGGGTTGGGCACCTTTTTTGGAATGTAAGACGTGAATCCAGTTAGTCTTTCCTTATGCCTTCACAGAGGTTGCAGTTTTCAACAGGACTTGGAAGAGACCATCAAATCTAGGCTCAAAGGTTTTCCTCACATGCCCCTTTATCACCACCCAATCTCCATGCTCAAGACTGTGTGTGCCTTCTACTGAATCAGGGTTTGGAATGGAAGCAAACACTGGTTTATGAGTGTGATCTAACCTTTCAGTAAGGGTCTTCATGTAACTGACCATACTATCAGTCTGCAACTGCAACTGTTGAAGAAAATACAATCCTAGCCTTGGAGCACTGACAAACAATACCTCAAAGAGGGAAAATCCTTCTTGTTCGGTGTGGTTCTTATGGAATATAAGGCTAGAGGCAAACACTCTGTCCATGGTCTACCTGTTTCCTGCATGGCTTTCTAAATTTTCTGTTTTATTGTCCCGTTCAAGCGTTCGACACGGCCGCTGTTTTGTGGGTGGTACGCGGTATAGACAGCTTGGGTCACCCCTTAGACTTGCATAACCTCTCTCATCACTTCACCTGTAAAGTGGGAACTTCTATCTGACTCAATAACTTCAGGAACACCATACCTGCATATCAGTTCACTGACCAGTTTCTTTGCAGTGTTCTTTGTATTTGCCTTAGACATGGGATAAGCTTCTGGCCTCCCTGAAAAGAGATCAACACACAAGAACAAACTCATACTCCTACCTTAGGCAGTTGTATATAGTCTATCTGCAGTTTCTGGAATAGGGTAAAATGGCTAGGAGTGTGCTTGCTTGGAGTCTTCTCCACTTGGTCGGGGTTGTTCAATGCACAGACCATGCATCCTTGTACAAATCGAGCGGCTACTGCAGAAAACCCTGGAGCAATCCACCTTTCATTTACCCCACTTACCATGGCACCTTTCGACAGATGTGTAGGCCAATGGGCCTCCTGAGCCATAGCTGGGTACAGAGGGCATGGTAGACAAATTCGGTCTTTGTTTCCCCATGGTCCTTGGTCATCTGGCCCAGCCCCTTGCTTAGTCCATAGTTCTTTTTCTTCAGGTGGGGCCTGCTCAGACAATTTGATCAGAGTGTTTTTGGATATATTGTAACAGGTTTTAAGGCTCTTACCGGGGTGGCATCAGTATTCAGTAGCCGGAGCACAGCTGTCATTGCCTTTCACCTCTGCCGTGGTACACCTTGTGTGAGCCTTTACTTTCACAATAGTAACTTCTTCTGGCAACAGTAAAGAAAGCACAGAGTATTTGTTTTTAATGGGCTGACCTACAGAAGTTAAAAAGTCTCTAGGCCACGATATAGGTCCATAGTCATGTGCAATACCAAAAGCATACCTGGAGTCCGTGTAGATGTTCACCTTCTTCCCTTCGGCCATTTTACATGCCTCAGTGAGTGCCTTTAACTCTTGCGCAGACATGTGCGGAGGGATTGGTTCAGCAACGGCTACCTCATGCTGTGTGACTACTGCATATCCAGTGTGGAACCGGCCATCTTCTCCCATAAACCTGCTTCCATCCACAAAATACCCAACATCAGGGTTATCAAGAGGTTTCTCATGTACATGAGAAAATCCAGAAGTTTCTTGTTGCATCAACTGTATACAATCATGAGGATCATTTTCATCTAAATCAGACAAAGGCTACCTGTGCTACCCTCCCTCATTTCTGAATCTGTAATTGGTAACAACGTAGCAAGATTCAGAGTAGTATGTCTTTTGAAATAAATATTGTCTGGCATGAGGAGGGCACATTGGAGTCTGAGTTGTCTAGCCATGGAAATGTGTTTTGGCTGAACTTGACTAAGAATACCCTGGATGTCATATGGTGTTTGTACCACTAGGGGGTAGTCGAAGGACTATCTCAGATGCTTTTTCCAAAATGAGCTTGACAGCTGCCACAACTCTGACACATGAAGGAGCTCTTCGAGACACAGGATCTAGTCTGACAGAGAACTATGCTACTGGTCTCTGCCTATCTCCATGTTTATGGGTTAACACTGCTATGCTGTGTCCCTGAAGTTCTGAACAAAACAGACTAAACGGTTGATCATAGTTTGGGATTCCTAATGCTGGTGCAGACAATATTGCTCATTTCAGAGTGAAAAAGGACTCGATTGCATGTTACTTTAGACAAAAAGGTTCTGATGACAGGCAATCATAAAAGGCTATATAAGCATGGATGCATGCCTTATCCAGGGTTTGCAGTATGAGACCAGACCCAAAAACATCCTGAGGGGTTTTGGCCCCTGAGGGAGTTTTATGTCCTTCACTGCTTGTTTTCTGTCCTCACTAAGGTGCCTTGCACCCTCTGAGAGACAATGTCCCAGAAATGTGACCCTTGATTGGCAATATTGCAGCTTGTTTCTGGAAACTTTGCAACCACTTTCTGCAAGAAATATCAACAATGACAGCATGGCTTCCCTACAGCTTTCCAGTTTTCTGAACACAGGAGTAGATCATCAACATATTGAAGTAACACAACATCATCAGGAATTGACCAACCAGATAAAAACTGACTGCAGGGCCTGCGTATACATATTAGGGCCCTTTCACACCTGCGTTATAGTCTTCCGGCATAGAGTTCCGTCGTCGGGGCTCTATGCCGGAAGAATACTGATCAGGATTTTCCTAATGCATTCTGAATGGACAGTCCGTCCTTCAGGATGCATCATGATGTCTTCCATTCCGGAACGGAACGTTTTTTGGCCGCAGCAAATAGCGCAGCATGCTGCGCTTTTTGCTCCGGCCAAAAATCCGGAACACTTGCCGCAAGGCCGGATCCGGAATGAATGCCCATTGAAAGGCATTGATCCGGATCCGGCCTTAAGCTAAACGTCGTTTCGGCGCATTGCCGGATGCGACGTTTAGCTTTTTCTCAATGGTTACCATGGCTGCCGGGACGCTAAAGTCCTGGCAGCCATGGTAAACTGTAGTGGGGAGCGGGGAGCAGCATACTTACCATCCGTGCGGCTCCCGGGGCGCTCCAGAGTGACGTCAGGGCGCCCCAGGCGCATGGATGACGTGATCGCATGGATCACATGATCCATGCGCATGGGGCGCTCTGACGTCATTCTGGAGCGCCCCGGGAGCCGCACGGACTGTAAGTATGCCGCTCCCCGCTCCCCACTACTACTATGGCAACCAGGACTTTAATAGCGTCCTGGGTGCCATAGTAACACTGAAAGCATTTTGAAGACGGATCCGTCTTCAAATGCTTTCAGTACACTTGCGTTTTTCCGGATCCGGCGTGTAATTCCGGCAAGTGGAGTACACGCCGGATCCGGACAACGCAAGTGTGAAAGAGGCCTTAGGCGAATTCTGTGCTCCCTGGGGTAAAACTGTTGAGGCATATTGATTACCTTTAAATGTAAATGCAAACAGATATTGACAATCAGAATGTAGGGGAACACTGAAAAATGCATTTGCTAGGTCTATCACAGTGAAACTTGTGGCAGTTGGTGGCACCTGGGACAACAAAGTGTGTAGGTTTGGCACAATGAGAGTCTGCAGCATAGTGACCTTATTGACCTCCCTAAGATCATGAACCATCCTGTATGTTAATGGTTGTCCTTTTACTGGTTTCTTCTTAACTGGGAACAGGGGCGTGTTTGCTGGTGAACTGGTCCTTACTAAGACCCCTATTCTCTCATACTGCTTCACCTGTAAGGCCACTGCTTGTTCTTGGGCATGACTTAAGGGGTGCTGTTTAACACGGGGTGGTTGGCAACCTGGTTTGAGATGAACCATGAAAAGTGTAACATTAAGTTTCCCAATGTCGGGGTGTAGCCTGGCCGGGGATGTGAGTGGCAGTAGCGAGTGTTAGTTCCCTCTATTCACAGCAAACAGCCTGCTCCATGGGTTTACCTGAGCCTCACAGGGACCGGCAGCGCTATCTTCCTGCCGGCTGTTGTTGTCCGGTGTCCGTATGGAGGGGTCCGATGGCCGGAGGAACTGCCAAAAGGGGCAAAGAAATGGCAGGAGGTGCCGAGCGTGGTGCACAAGATGGCGCCGGCACGCTCTCTATGGTCAAGAAGCAGGTCAGAGCAGGAGGTATGCCGGGAGCTGCTAGGGCTGCAGAGAATTCCAGGGCACCGTTGAAGATGCCAGAGCTGCAGGGACCTTATGTGGAGGAGACCCCATGACTAACAGATCTCAGCATTGATGGCCAAGGCGGATGATATGGAGAACTGTCTTAGACGCAACAATGTACGTCTTCTGGGGATCCCTGAAAAAGTTGAGGCAGGATCCTACCTCTTACTTTGAAACATGGCTTAAGGACGCCTTTGGCACTGGCGTGCTTTCCCCTCTATATGCGGTGGAGCGGGAACAACGAGTCCCCACCAGACCGCTGCCGCCGGAAGCATCTCCATGACCAGTCCTGATTAAATTACTTCACTACAGGGATCGGGATGCCATTTTGAGGGCTTCCAGAAACCGCCCTGACATCACCATCAACGGGAAAACAATTGCATTTTTCCAGGACTTTTCTTCCGAGGTCCAAAAGAAGCAGAGCCAATTCCTGGATGTCAAGCGGCGACTATATTCTCTGCAAGTGTCCTATTCCATGATGTACCCAGCACGTCTGCGGGTCGCTGCTCTGGGATCTGTTCATTTCTTCACTACAACAAAAGAGGCGGCCACGTGGTTCAACCAGCATGAGCGGCAGCTGTGACAGGAGGAGAAATGTTGACAGTCTGTTTATTTCAAGTTTGTACCCTTAGCTGCTACCAAGCGACCTGTTGGACAGATATCCCTCTACTGTTCCACTTCTGAACTGCCCACAGAGCGCAAGTAGCCTTTTATGGCTGGGGACAATCTCGCTCAGCGGAAGTAGAGAGGTTGAAGCGTTACTTAGATGTCCGGTTTCATGGAGGACTTGTGCTTCGGCCTGTTAGTTGATGCAATGCAGGCACAATTTTTGGGTTCTGTTTATTGTTTCTGGTTTTTTTTTCTCTGGGGATTTTCTCTACCATGTTAATGTTGATGCTCTGTATCCGTGATACCATGACTATCTGTTGGTGCAATACCGCAGCTGTATTGCCAGTAACTACAATGCTCCTAATACGTTGTGTTATCAGCTAGGACATGTTTCTGATGTTCAAGTATGGCTAATGTATTTAATATTGTGAGCTGGAATGTGCGTGGCCTGGGTGACCCGTGATTTGCCGTGATGGATTACCTGCTCCAGTATTTCCCCACTATCATATGTTTGCAAGAAACCCATTTTCCAAAGAATTCATACATTCCACTCAGCGTTCTCTAGCTATTCCAGTGGGGTTAGTGTTCTGGCCCATAAATCAATTCCCTTCCGGGTTCAGTCGTCCAGCATTGACCCTGACGGCCGCTTTATCTGTATACACTGCACTATTTTCACGCAGGAGTACCTGCTCGTATCACTATATATACCTCCACCTTATAGCAGTGTGGCATTAAGAGGCGCCCTGTCATTTATTAATAGTAACCCTGATATACCGGTTCTCATGGTAGGGGATTTCAACAATACTATTCATTCGTACTGGAATAGATATGGGGGCGCAGGGATGGATGCCGATGGTCCTGTGTCAGCCTTTGGTAGATTGTTGGAGGAAGTGGCCCTGATGGATTTGTGGCGTGTTCGACATCCTAATGTGCGTCAGTTTTCTTGCTATACCAGATCGCACAAGGCTTTATCACGTATTGATCTGGCACTGGGGTCTGAGTTAGTGTGCAGACAGGTGATGGAGGTGGAGTACTTGGCTAGGGCTCTGTCTGACCATTCCCCTTTGTTTCTGTGTCTGGCTGCCACACCCATGATTCCCATCTCTCAAAGGCTGTGGACATTTAACTCTTTTTGGTTACAGGTAATTGACTGTTCCTACATTAGTTCTATTATACAGGAGTATTTTAACCTGAATGTCGGCTCAGCCGCAAGCGGGGTGGTGTGGGACGCTATAAAGGCCTGCTTGAGGGGGGTGCTTATTCAGGGGATTAGTAGAGCCAAAGTTAAAAGCCGACAATTTGGAGAATTTTTGAAGGACCGGGTTGGGGTGACGTAGGCGAACTTTGTGAAGAAGGGCGATCAGTTGTCTTTGTCTGTCTGGAAGGAGGCTCAGGATGCATTTAACTTGCATGTTGTGGAACTTTCCTGCACAAAGCAATCCTTTCAGCGACAGAAGTATTATGATGAGGGGGAGAAGGCGGGTAACATACTGGCCCTGGTGGATAAGGCACAGTCCACGTCGGCATAAGTTACTGCTTTAGAGGGGGCGGATGGGACGGAGATTGTGGATAGCCAGGCCATAGTGTCTGTATTTAGCTCATTTTATGCTGATTTGTATCAGTCACGCCTCAGCTGCAATAGGGAAGATATATTGGCATATCTACAGGGGGTATTCTTGCCTAGGCTGTCAGATTCAGATAGAGCGTACCTTAATGGCCTGTTGCAGTTGCTGGAAAATGAGAAGGCGGTGTCTTCTATGGCAAATAATAAATCACCGGGTACTGATGGGCTGCCGGTAGAAATGTATACGTTTGGAGATGTCTTACTGCCTCAGTTGCTGAGGGTTTACCAGGAGGCCTCAGAGATGGGGGCACTTCCTGCGTCAATGCAAGAGGCCATTATAGTTGTCCTCCCTAAGCCGGGTAAAAACCCACTTCTTCCAGATTCTTACTGCCCTATATCATTGCTGCCCACAGACATAAAGATACTGGCCAAGGTTCTAGCTATGCGCGTCTCGAAAGTTGTCTCTTCACTGGTACATATAGATCAGTCTGGATTCTTGCTGGATAGGTCCACGGCGATTAACATTAGACGCCTACATCTAAATATGCAGATTCCGGTGGACAATTCAAGGGATAGGGTCATCTCTTCCCTAGATGCCGCTAAGGCATTTGGGAGTTACTCCGGCCTGGTTATAAATTGGAACAAATCGTCCCTCCTCCCTATAGATGATGTAGATCACTCCGCGGATTATGCTCGGTCAGGACTGCAGATGGTGAGTGAATTTAAGTATCTGGGGGTGGTGGTGTGTAGGAAACTCATGGACTATGAGAAGCAGAATTTATTTCCCCTCATAGGTAGATTCAAACAGAAATTGCATGTCTGGTCTAAGTTGCCGCTGTTAGTAGTAGGACGGATTAATCTTAAGATGATCTGGATGCTGCAGCTACTTTATCTACTACACAACTCCCCCATATGGTTGCCTCTCAGGTTTTTCCACTCAATTAATAAGCTGTTTAGGGAGCTTATATGGAAAGGGGGCTCGGCAAGGCTGAAACTGGAGACACTGCAAAGGAGTAAAACTGATGGGGGACTGGCTCTTCCGAATCCATGGATATATTTATTGGCCGCCCAACTCCAGCATATGCGGGGCTGGGAAAGGGGAGAGGGGGATGACCAAAATAGGCTACTAAGAGGCTTCTTGGAGGTACCAAATTTATATGAAGCGCTGGAGGCAGATAGGTTGAAACGGTCTGGTGTGGCGTTCCCTACATTGTGTCTCTTGCATAGAACGTGGTGGAAGGTGAGGGACCTACAGGGCATAAAAGGTGTCACACAGTATACATCCATATGGGACACTCCATGGTTGCCGCATCTAGGCTCCCTGCAAGGAATGGGGGGTTGGCGACATAGGGGCATTATTAGGGTCCACCAACTTCTAGATAATAATGGTCTCAAAACTTATGAGCAACTTCAGGCAGAAACTGCTTTACTACCCTCAGACTTCTATAGGTATTTGTAGCTGCGCCATGCCTTCCGGGCTGACCATGACGGCGGTATGTTAAGCTTTGTACACCAAAACAAAATCATTGCCCTTATAGACAAGAGGAACTCCTCATCTGGTGTTCTCTTTGCTTTATCAGGCTATATTAGACCGATTTTTGCAGGATAACCCAGTGAATAGTAGGGCAAAATGGAAGCAGAGGTGGGACCATTAGAGGAAAACCAATGGCAGGAGATATTGGAGAGGACTCCGCAGCTCTCACTCAGTGAAGCCCACAGGTTTACAGAACTCCTCAGTTTCGGTTTCACATTGGACTCAGATTCCAAATGCCTGAGATGTGGGGGAGGAGAATGCGGGTGTGTTGCACATGCTGTGGTCATGCTCGGCCTTGGAGGGATTTTGGCACGCTGTACTACATCTCATTAATTCCCTGTATGAAGTTACACTGGCTGTGACCCCATTTGTCTGTGTATTGGGATATGTGAAGAATCTGCCAATCACTGAGCCCAGAAAGATAGCGGTGGCCAGAATGTTATATATGGCTCGTAAGCTGATTGCCCAGGCTAGATGCATGTAGTCCTAGCAGAACCGACTATATCACCAAGATTAATTGGCTAATCAATTTGGAACAAGGGGTTTATATGAAGAGGGGCGCTCTGATCAAATTTGAAAAACTCTGGACTCCTTGGATTGATGCCACAGAGCTGGTGTCCAGGGAATTACAGAGATACCGTTTGGGACAAATGTCCTTCTACCCATGGAATCAAGGGCTTCAACATATTGGACTGTTGGGCGTGGTGTAGGGAAGGGGCATGTATTTCTTACTTCTTATGTGGGCTTGGTGGTGTACTCGTCTGGTGAAGGGCGTGGAGGATAGAGAGCATCATTAAGATGGTTTGTGGGGGGAGGGTATGCAGGGTTGGGGGTATATATCTGTAAATATTTAAAATATGTTAATAAAAATTACTTAATTAAAAAAAAAAAGTTTCCCTATGTCCAACTTTGTGGATGCCCACAACTTGTTTGGGACCACCTGTAACTCCTCACAATCCTTGTAATGTAACTGGAGTCCTGTCTCGGGCTCTAGGTACAAAGCCATAACTTGACACAGAACCTTATCTGAGGCTCCTATATCTACCTGTGTGGTACCGTCCTCATTGAAATGTATATGTGCCCCTAGGGCTTGCAACACATCACTGCCCAACAAATTACAGGGAATATTTTCTTTGACTAACAATTGTGTTACAACTGTGCTATCTTAAATACTCAATTTTAACAGCACTGTTTTTTGAACAAAAATTTTCTCCCCTGTGAAACCTGCTGCAGGTACATAATCTCCACTCATCTAAACATGTTTTGGATTTATCACTGTTTTGGCAGCCCCCGTGTCCACCAAGAAAGGGACTTGTTTATTCCCCACTTGTACTGGTATTTGAATTTGACACCCTTGTTTAGCTATACTTGTGGCAGATAAGGACACAGGATTGCCGTGAGGTTCACTGGGTCTGCTGATTCTCTTGCTGCTGGGGAGGAGCACGGCAGTTTCTCCTAATGTGCCCTGGCTTTCCACAGCTGTAACATTTGAAATCATTCCTCCTCTCAGGCTTACAGGCCATGAAGGCAGACGTGAGAAGTTTTTCTCCCATTTGCCCGGTGACATCCCACCCCATGTCAGTCCAGACAGTTCTTAGTCTTGACTCAAAGGAGACGACATTCTCTTTAGCCTCCTGCACTACGTCCTTCAGGCTCTGCGAACTCTCATCCTCCTTTGTCCTGGCCCATCTACCAAAAGTCCTGCAGTAGTCTGTCCCTGACTTTTCTGTCTTCTCCCAATCCCTCCAGGCCACATTTGGGTCATTTGTCACTCTGTTGCCCTCTAGGGTATTCTTAACCGAGCTATACTCTGCCTCCCCTAACTTCAGGGCTACCAAGTTATTTAATAAGACTGCCCATGTTGCTCTGTAAGTGGCCTGTATCTGTTGTAACATTCGGGATGTGGGCATGGGTCACGTCAGTGGGTCAGGTATCCTTGACAGTAGTCCCAGTTGGTCCTTAGGACTCCATGGAACATACTGTATAAAATGCTGTTGAAAATAATGGGGAGTCTGAGGAGGCAGTGCTGCCTGTTGGCCGTCTTGGTCATCTCCACCACCAGCTCCATCGGCGGCGGCAGGCGCCTGAGGGACCTGTGGTATCATCCCTGTTCTCAATAGCACTGGATACAATCCAGTGCTGTATCTAGGAGCACCACACACTCTGCAGGTTTCAGTCCAATCTGGATTCTGATTCCCGCATGTCCTGCATATCCATTTCCCCGATCATTGTGCAGGGGCCGTGGGAGAGGCATGGGCCCTTGGATGAATTATAAGGTGGTGGACCTCCAGATTTAACCTTTTCAATTTCCTCTTCAGGGGGTTTGTATTACAACTTTCCCCTTTAAACTTGTGGCTTCCAACCTTCGGTTTCTAACTCTCTTGCTACCTTAATCCAGATGTTAAGTACATCTTCACATGCATGATCCTTAAACCACCCACTGTGGGTGTGCTTGAACCTTTCCCAAAACCTCTAAATCAAGGTTTCTATGCTTCATACCTGCTTTTTCCAACACTTTGTCAACTTTCGTTAACGCATCTTTGCCACTTGTCTTTCCTACCAGTTGTTTAGCTGTCTCATACTCTTGGAGAACGCTGTTCTGATTACCTATTGTCTATTCCTGAATCTGTGCTTACTAGGGGGAAGTCTATTTTCTCCACAAAAGGCTTCCCCACCCTATTCTTCCAGGTGTACCTTCTGTGTTGAAGGGCTTCTGTCACCCCCCTAAAGTCATTTTTCTTTTTTTGGCTACTTAAAATCCTTATACTGCGATTTATCAATATATAGGGCTCTTACTCTTTTTCGTTCAGTAGTTTCTTCAAAAAACAGACTTTTATAATATGTAAATTACCTCTCTACCAGCAAGTAGGGCAGCTACTTGCTGGTAGCAGCAGCATCCGGCTTTCAAAAAAACGCCCCTCCTCCTGTTGATTGACAGGGCCAGCGATCGCTCTCGTCCTCTGGCTGGCCCTGTCTGCGTTATAAATCTCAAGCCTGCGCCGTACCGGTCTTCAGTCAGCGCAGGCGCGCTGAGAGGAGGACGCTCGCTTGGCCGCTCCTTCCTCGGTGCACCTGCGCCGGGTGTAGATGTGACGTCATCGGCGCAGGCACATTGAGGATGGAGCGGCTGTCAAGCGAGCGTCCTCCTCTCAGTTCGCCTGCGCCTACTGGAAGACCGTTACGGCGCAGGCGCGAGATTTATAATGCAGACAGGGCCAGCCAGAGGACGAGCGCGTTCGCTGTCCCTGTCAATCAACATGAGGAGGGGGCATCTTTTTGAAAGGAGGATGCGGCTGCTACCAGCAAGTAGCCGCCCTACTTGCTGGTAGAGAGGTAATTTACATATTATAAAAGTCAATTTTTTTTAAGAAACTACTGAACGAAAAAGAGTAAGAGCCCTATATATTGATAAATCGCAGTATAAGAATTTTAAGTAGCCAAAAAAAGAAAAATGACTTTAGGGGGGTGACAGAAGCCCTTTAAAGCCAAAGCCTCTCTGAGCTTCTGGCCCCTTCTCCTAGCTTCCTGTCTCTTTCCCTCGCTTCCTGCCAGATTCTACACACACAATAAACAATGACAAATAGGTAAACAGTTACTCCCAGAACAATCCCAAGCAATTCCCAGCTAAAACCCTGGTTTAAATCCATTCGATTTCTGCTCCTGATGAAGGGGGACTCATTCTGTACCCCGAAATGCGTAGAGCTCTCTTTTCCTGCTGTTTTTGAAAATAAAGGAATTTGCAAGAAGTACCAAGCTTGGAACTGCCGCCTCTTCCTAAGATCTTTGAAGCGATCCAGGATTGGGAGGAAAATTTTTTGGGTGTCTTGAGCTTTATCCCTCAAAATTTCCTCCCCGTGAAGTGAGTGGTGACAATTATTATTTATTGATTTTATTGATTGTATACACAGTATACGTTTATATCCTTTTATATGCATTGGCCCTGTATGGGTCTAAAACCTGGTAGTACCAGTGTGATTTTTAAAACTTTTTTACTACTAGTTGTACGATACCCACTCAGGATCTGAATGTTCAGGGTTTAATCCCGTTCTGTACTCCTCCTACTGTTATCACCGCTATCTAGTGACCAAAAATTGGTCCTAATCTTCTATACTTCTAGTGCGTTTATCAGCATTGGTCCATACGGGTTGAACATATATATCCTACAGATTTTGTCTTTGATAATTTTCCCTGCCTTGACTGGTGCCTCACACTGTGGTCCCACACCCTTTTTCTCTTCTCCTTTAAATCCATTCACCACTTAAGCGCTTGTCTGCTAGCCAGGGTCACAGATTCTTAAACATAAATTAGGCACGACTGTAAAGTTACCTTATACTGAGCCGGACCCTCGAACAAGACAAATGCCAGACAGGGAGGTACAGACTACTTGTAAGAAAAAGCTCTTACCTCAGTCCTGATTTTCGTCTTTTTGTCCCGATATGGCACGTCCAGGCGTCTGGGGTCTCAGCAGGAAGGACTTAGTCGTGCCCCACGTGTCGGGCGCCAGTTTCTGTTAAGAAAAAACCCTATGGATATCCATAGAGAAAAACCAACACAGGCATAGAGCTGTGTTTCAAGAGTTTCTACTTTATTAAAGAAAGCAGAGGTTAATAAAAGTGATTTTCTGGATCATTTCCAACTGAAGACGTAGTCAAATATTTACGTCATTAACGCATTAAAAACACAATCTGAAATGAGCATCTTCTTGGCTATACGCCTAAAACGTCTCCTTAATCTTTTTTTTATTTTTTTTTTAATTAAAGTTTTATTGTTTTTCAACAAGAAACAAAGGGTAACAGGGTACCAAGGTAAAGGCACGCAGGCCTTAACAGAGTCATGAAGTAAGACGAGTGCATTACAACATATTCCACTTGATAGTATCACATTAACCTAGACTGCATATTCAGGTCAATCATAAGCAGTACGATGTCACGCGAAGCAGCCTCACATTAGGGAGTAAATAGCATATCAATAAACAGTATCAAACTAGCTCGACCTGGCTATGGAGAAACAACTTAATTTCGTTCGTATATGTATAGAACACAACAGTCGAGGACCAATGTACAGCAGAGGGGGGGAGAAAGGCCCAATCCTACGTGCGACATCTTGGCTCCATACATTGGCTCCCACCTCCCCTTGTAGATAGAGTAAGGACTTCCGGAAGGGGAGTCAATAGTGTATATGCTGGTCACCCAGCTCTGTAGCGCGACCTCGCCATGCTAGATAGTAGTTCATTTTTGTGGGTTCCTGAAATCTGCCCAGAGTGCCCAATTCTTCAGAAAAGTGCCATGAGCACGCATTTCCCAAGAGGATAATTCTTCAAACCTCTGGATTTGATCTAATTTTTGGATCCAGTCTTCCACAGTTGGGATGTGGGACTGAAGCCAATGTTTGGGAAGCAAGAGGCGCGCTGCTATAAGCATTTGCTTAAACATATAAGGCAGTTTCCCCCTGTGATCAGATGAGGGGAAAGAAAGAAGAGCCAGCTGTGGGGAAGGTTGAATGGAGGTCCTACAGATCTCGTTTGAATGGGCAAATATCTCAGTCCACCATTTATGAATAATAGGGCAGGTCCACCATATATGTATGAATGTACCCCTCTCCCCATGGCACCTCCAGCATACGTCCGAGGCCGAATTGGAATATAAAGATGTTCTATCAGGCGTATTGTACCATCTGGTGAGAATCTTATAATTATTCTCTTGAATTCGAACGCAGCGAGAGGCCCCATGGGGAGAGCTCAGGAGACTAGAAAGCTTGCCATATGGAATAACTATATCTAGATCCCTCTCCCAACCCATAATGAATGCTGGTTTTACGAGCAAAGGAGGCGAGCGGATCCTACCATGAATCATCGATATAACTTTCTTGGGAGGGGAGTGAGAAGAGATGATTGATTCAAACCACACTATGGGGCGATAAAGGTCTCCTATCTGTACATGTTGTTTTAGATAAGCTCTAAGGTACGTAATGGCAAAGGTGTCACATGGGCGGGGGTTTAAAAGGGCTTTCATCGAGTGGTGATCTAACCATTCACCTGTATGTAGTGTCAGAGCCACTAACTGTAAAGGTGTGGATTTGAGCTCTTGAGAGGTAGCAGCACGTAAAGTAAGAGGGGCAGTGTCTATGATGTCCTTTACTGTCAGAAGCGGGGAGGGGAAAGGAACGGAGTTATGTGAGGACAAGAACCATTTCCAGACCTCTAGCGCTGCTTTTATTAATGGGTAAGGGGCGTATTGACTCGGGATAATCGTTTGGGAACCAAGAAGCAAAGCCCTAGGGGAGCTTTGTAGAATATCCACTTCTGCTTCCACCAAGAGCGAGTGGGGGGGGGGCCGCAACCATGCCACTACTCGGGCTAGGAGGATAGCCCTACCATAGTTTTCAGGATTTGGCAGGCCAATCCCTCCCTCATGTCTGGGCCTGGTAAGCAAAGAGTATGACAGCCTTGCTTTTTTGTTATTCCAAATAAAGGCCCTAAACTTTTTAGCTATTTGCTCATAATAGTGTCTGGGGACTGTGATGGGCAATACCTGTTGAAGATAAGTTAGGCGTGGAAGAATCAGTGATGCGAGGAGGTTCTTGCGGCCGAACCACGAGAGAGTTGGGTTAGATTGTGCCAGTTATCTATAGCTTCGAATATGGATTCCCTTAGGGGGGTGTAATTAAGGGAAAAAAGATCCTGAATATTAGGGCTAATTTTGACTCCTAAGTAAGTGATCGTGGGTGAGGACCAATTAAAGGATGAGCCTACCCTTAGCTGATTTATTGTAGATTGGGGCACCCCTACGCAAAGGACTAAGGATTTGTTAGCATTGATTTTAAAATCCGAAGCTGCACTGAAGCAGTCTAAATGATATTGAATACGCGGTAGGGAAGCTTTAGGGTTATTTGTCATTATGAGAACATCATCCGCAAATGCAGCAACTTTTTGCTCCCTGCCTCCCAAACATAGACCAGATATCTCCCCATCTCTCCTCACAATAGCCAAAAGAGGTTCTAGCGCCAATATAAATAGGAGGGGTGAGAGGGGGCAACCTTGCCGTGTCCCATTGCTTATCAGGAAAGGGGCTGACAAGCTTCCATTTATTTGTACTCTCGCTGATGCCCGCTCATACATGGTAAAGGTCGCATCAATGAAGGGACCAGGAAGGCCAAATCTTTGAAGAGTCTGCCGTAAGTATTGCCAGTTCACCCTATCAAACGCTTTCTCCGCGTCTGTACTAAGGAGAAGCAAAGGGGAGGAAAGTCTTTTGGCGTGGCAGATGACGTTTATCACTCTGGACGTATTATCTTTGCCTTCTCTTGCGCGGATAAAGCCGACCTGGTCCCCATGTATGAGGGAGGGGAGGAAGGAAGCTAGTCGGTTCGCTAACATCTTGGCTAGGAGCTTGAGGTCTATGTTTAGGAGGGAGATGGGCCTATAATTGGAACAGCATTTGGGGTCTTTCCCCTCTTTCGGTATAAGTGTAATGTGCGCCATAGTCATGTCTCTTGAAAGCGGGTTTCCCAACAGGGATTGGTTACAGACCTTCAACAGATGGGGTAAGAGAATTCCTTGAAGGGTCTTGTAATAAGCAAGGGGAAGCCCGTCCGGACCTGGGCTCTTTCCGGCTGTCATTTGTAGCATTGCATTTTTAAGTTCTAAGATGGAGAAAGGGGCTTCTAGTTTTAATTTCTGGTCTGTTGAGATTTGTGGTATTTTGGACGCGTCTAAAAAACTTCCAATGAGCGAGGTTCGTTGATCAGTGGGGGCTGAGGGGGAAAGGTTATAAAGGTTACTGTAATAATCTCGAAATTGCTCCGCAATCTGAGAAACTGAAAAGATAGATTTGCCATCTGGAGAAGAAAGCTGGTGAACATAGTTCGAAGATCTCCTTCCCTTAATCCTGCTTATCAAGAATTTTGAAGCCTTGTCTCCATGAGCAAAGAACTTATGTTGAGCACTCAAAAAGAACTTTGCTGTTTTAGCTGATAAGAGGGATTGGAGTTTCGCCCTATATTCAGAGAGTTCCTCTAGCTGTGATTTTAGAAGGGTAGATTTGTGGCAGGACTCAAGGTCCCGTATCTTTTTAAGGACCTCATCCATTGCCTTTTCTTGGAGTTTCTTTCTAAAGGAGCCCACACTGATAAAGTGGCCCCTTATAACTGGTTTATGGGCATCCCACAGGGTATTAGCGGAAATATCCGTACTGTCATTCAGTGAGAAATAATCTTTTAAGTGCTTTGAGGCCTGATCTATCAAGTCTTGGGAGCCCAATAAGGTCTCATTAAGGCGCCATTTAAAACAGGTAGGATTTTTAGAGGGAGCAAGTATCTTAATAAATATAGGGGAGTGGTCTGATATATGGATAGAGCCAATTGATGCATGAGTTGCAGAGGTGGAGGTGTTCTTTAGAGATGAACATGTAGTCCAGCCGGTGATAAGTGTCATGGGCCGGGGAGTAGAAAGAGTAGTCTAGGGAGTTGGGATGGAGGGAGCGCCATGAGTCTACCAGGTGAAGATCCCACAGGCTTTTCCTTATGAACTTGAGAGATCTGCCTGAGTGGGAAGATCTGCGTGATGACGTATCTAAGAGAGGGAAAAGGGCCACATTTAGGTCTCCCCCCATAATCACGATCCCTTCCTTGAAGGGGTTGACAATTGGGACCAGAGTAGCTACCCATTGGGGTTGGTTAGCGTTAGGACCATATATGTTGATGAAGGTGTATATTTGCTGTCCAATGGAACCCTTAATCAACAAATATCTACCCTCTGGGTCCTAAAACCTGGTCTACGAGCTTAAACGGAATTCTCCTATTAAAGCCTATACTAACCCCACATGAAGCTGAGGAGTTACCCCCACAGTGATACCAATCAGAGAAATAAGAGAACTGCATGTTGGGGTAACGGTTGAACCGAAAAGTGCGTCTCCTGGAGGAACACCACCTCAGCCTTGGCTTTCCTTAGAATGGCAAAGACTTGACTCCTTTTGGAGGGAGAGTGAAAGCCCTTGACATTGTAAGAAGCAATGTGTAAGTCAGCCATATTGTGAAGTGTAGATGCAAGTACCTCTGCGCTGGAGGTGTCCCCTCCAAGAGAGCAAAAAGGTATTAAGCGTTCTCTTCTCTTGATCAGCAGCCGTCCCCAAGATGCAGCCTCGTACACACGCAGTGGATAGAAGTGACTCGTACCTTGGAAGAAAAAGAGGGTGAGAATACGGAACAAAACAGGAAAGAACAAACAATAAGGAATTAAGCATACAGTTACATGCTACAATCATGAGGGGGAAGTGTGGTCTTGTGACCGAGTAAGAGGTCATATAACATCTCAGCTAGGGCCATTAGATTTTTCAGAGAGGGAGAGTCTTCCTGAACATTCCAACGGGACTAGACAGGGATATATAACTAAGCAGTCTTGCCTATATTAACCTGCCATTAAATCAGCAGGCCAGGACCTACTCAAGAAAGAAAAAAGCAATGGGAAAAACCAAAAATAGATCCCAGACATAATGAGGAGGAACTTCTGTGTCCTAGGCTAATGATCCTGGGAAAGGCTTCTTGGAGTGAACTGCAAGCCTCTCTTCCTGGATCTGGAATTCTTAGGAGTACGCGGGACCTCAAAAGGAACGACTTTGGGCAGTTCTGGAAGGTCCTTCAGGTCTTGGTAGAGTTCCCAGTTCTCAATCGGTAATGGATCGATATTCAGGATGTCATAGGTGGCGAACAGGTCGGTAAAGGAAGCGATGAATACTTTCTTCCCAGAGAAGGAGAACGACAGCCCGAATGGATAGGACCAACGATAAAGGACTTTATTAGACCGGAGCCAATCGGTCAAGGGCTTCAGTGCTCGGCGTTTCCTCAAGGTAGAGGGGGCCAAATCTTGGTAGATTTCAATCTTAGAGTCCCCATACGATAAATCTGTGGCGTTGCGGGCGGCCTCTAAGATGGCGGACTTGACCGGAAAGTTCAGAAGCTTACAGATGACGTCTCTAGGGGGCTCAGACGGCTTGGGTTTCGGGCGGAGAGCCCTGTGAGCCCGTTCCACGATCACTTCACGTGTATAATCAGGCCCCAGTAGAGAGTTGAAGATAGAGAGGACAGCTGCCGGTATGTCACCTGGTTGTATCGCTTCAGATATCCCGCGGATCCTCAGGTTATTACGGCGCCCTCTGTTTTCTTGATCCTCTATCATATTGTGAAGCCCGTTCAGGTAAGACGAACACCGGCTCAGAGCATCTGTCGTTGCAGCTTGGTGGATCAGAGACGCAGCTTGGAGCGATTCCACGGCCTCTACCCGATCGCCGATGTGCTTTACCTCCTGCCTGAGCGCGGAGATTTCGGTAAGGATGGGTTCCATAACCCTACTCAGGGCTCGATCCAGATATTTTCTGGTGAGGGGGAGATCGGCACAAGCCTGCGTTTCTTCCGTGTCACTGTCTCCCTCTGAAAGAGCTTGCGCGCGCTTCTGCACCTTCGTCTGTGGTGTCGGCGCCATCTTGGCTTCCTTCTGAGTCACCGTGGCGGCAGCTTTTCTGAGGAATTTCTCCATCTCTCCAGGAGGGATCTGAGTTTTAGAGGTGGTGGAGTGTTCACCCTGCTTCGGGTTGCCAATCTTGACCATTCTCTCTCAATGAAGCGTCTGGTAGCTGGAGTTATGAGCAAACCTCTCAGGAGAGCTGTGAACTATGCAGCCATCTCCATCCGGCGCTAGCTCCGCCCCCCTAAAACGTCTCCTTAATCTTAACCGTGGGTGCTAGCCACATGCTAGTACTCCTTAATGCTTGTTAAGATTCCTTCCCACAAGAAGCTCCCAGTTCATTAATGTAAAATGGCAGTATGAAGTACAAACATGGAGTCTTAACCCTCACAGTCCACCTTGAAGCTAGAAACCTCAATAACAATATTCTCAGATGGCCCTGGTGCACATATTGCACCTAAATAGCCCAGTAATGAGCTGGACTAGAGATACCAAGAAAACTTGTACTGGCCAGGAAAGGAATGATACGAACCTTTCCTGGCTGAACCTTCCCCTCATTTCATAAAAATCGAGGTCCGAAAGCAGGGCTTACCAAAGTCTTTAGCAAACTAGTAATACTCAGCTTTCCTGGATTCCTTATATCTCATCCATCTTTCCCTGGTAGAGATTATATACTTCCTGGAGCCTAGTACATATATGAGGGGAATCTCAGGGAAATATAATGATTCCTGATCACTTTTTCTGCCTCCGTCTCACTGTATGATTTCCAGGTGTAATTTTTTTGTGTCTCATCTATATTTCATCGTTACACAGCCTCCGCTCTCCTGACATGCAGATTCTCGGCTCTCGTTGTTGTATTGATTCTGTTTTTTGTGTTCTCTGTGTTCAATTAAACACGGTTTACCTCAGAGACGGCGATGCAATCTGCTGTACATATAATAGTGTTTCTGACATGTGTGTCAGTTATCTTACAAATCTCAGATATTCAGAAAGTTTCTGGATGAGCAGATTTTACAGGTGTAGGCATTTCAATTTTCTAGTAGTATAATATCTGAGGGACCATCCACATGTTGTACTGATTCTGAATGCTATTAAAGCTTCTGGTCTGCTGATATCCATAGCAAAATTTAGATTTCCAATAGTTCCAGTTGCCAGTACAATGCATTGTGGGAACTCTGATGCCCAGGCAAACAGAGATTTATCAAACTGGTGTAATGGAAAACTGGCTTAGTCGCCCATAGCCAACAATCAGCTTTCAACTTTCAGCATCCAAAGGAGCTCTGTAAAATGAGAGGTGGAATCTGATTGGCTGGATTGTTTTGCCACTGTCGTGTCAATGTACCCTTAGTAAGTGTTGGGCAAGGGATCCCCACGTCACCCTGGGTGGAAGAACCTTGAACTGCCATTTTTTATGCAAGACTCAGGTGGAGGCACTGTCTAGACAAATATAGTAATTATCTAAACGCTAACAGATATTGGGACACAGATCTGGCAATCTTTAACTTGACAACATGTTAACTACACAGTTGCAGCAAACTTTAAAGTGACACTTGACACAGCAAAAACCATTGAAAGTCAGTTAACGTTTGCTGCAACTAGGAATTTAAAGAGCCAACAGGTTAACCCTTTCATGACTTAGGGTCATTGATACCCCCGTGACCACGTCTAATTTAGCAAATCTGACCTGCGTCACTTTATGTGGTAATAACTTTGGAACGCTTTTACTTATCCAAGCCATTCAGAAATTGTTTTGTTGTGACACATTGTACTTCATGATGGTCATAAATTTGAGTCAATATATTTCACCTTTATTTATGAAAAAAATAAAAAATTTACCAAAGATTTAGAAAAATTCGAAATTTTCTAAATTTCCATTTCTCTGCTTTTAAAACAGAAAGTGATAGCTCAAAAATTATTTATTACTTAACATTCCCCATATGTCTACTTTATGTTGGCATCATTTTGTAAATGTAATTTTTTTTTTAGGACGTTAGAAGGCTTACAAGTTTAGAAACAATTCTTAAAATTTTTAAGAAAATTTCCAAAACCCACTTTTTAAAGATCAGTTCCGATCTGAAGTCAGTTTGTGGGACTTACATAGTGGAAACACCCCATAAATTACCCCATTTCAGAAACTACTCCCCTCAAGTTACTCAAAACTGTTTTTACAAAGTTTGTTAACCCTTTAGGTGTTCCACAAGAATAAAAGGAAAATGGAGATGAAATTTCTAAATTGTACTTTTTTGGCAGATTTTCCATATTAATCAATTTTTTTCTTTAACACATTGAGGGCTAACAGCCAAACAAAACTCAATATTTATTACCCTGATTCTGCGGTTTACAGAAACACCCCACATGTAATCGTAAACTGCTATACGGCCGCACGGCAGGGCGCAGAAGAAAAGGAATGCCATATGGTTTTTGGAAGGCAGATTTTGCTGGACTGGTTTTTAGATGCCATGTCCCATTTTAAGCCCCCCTGATGCACCCCTACAGTAGAAACTCTCAAAAAGTGACCCCATTTTGAAAACTAGGGGATAAGGTGCCAGTTTTATTGGTACTATTTTGGGGTACATATGATTTTTAATTGCTCTATATTACGTTTTTGTGAGGCGAGGTAACCAAAAAATGTCTATTTTGTCACTGTTTTTTTTATTTTTTATTTTTCACAACATTCATCTGACGGGGTAGCTCCAGTGGGGATGATGGCTGTACTATACTATGCAATGCTCTTGAATTGCAAAGTATAATATTATCAGCTTTAGGCCTCATGCATACACGACCGTTGTGTGCACCTGTGGCCGTTGTTCCGTTTTCCGTGATTTTCTGCGGACCCATTGACTTTCAATGGGTCAGTTGAAAACTCGGAAATGCACCGTTTGTCATCCGCCTCCGTGATCCGTGTATCCTGTCCGTTAAAAAAATATGACCTGTCCTATTTTTTTGATGGACAACGGTTCACGGACCCATTCAAGTCAATGGGTCCGTGAAAAAACACGGATGCACACAAGATTGGCATCCGTGTCCGTGATCCGTGGCCGTAGGTTACTTTCATACAGACGGATCCGAAGATCCGTCTGCATAAAAGCTTTTTCAGAGCTGAGTTTACAGTATATTCTAACACAGAGGCGTTCCCATAGTGATGGGGACGCTTCTAGTTAGAATATACAACGAACTGTGTACATGTCTGCCCCCTGCTGCCTGGCAGCACCCGATCTCTTACAGGGGGCTGTGATCAGCACAATTAACCCCTCAGGTGCCGCACCTGAAGGGGTTAATTGTGCATATCATAGCCCCCTGTAAGAGATCAGGGGCTGCCAGGCAGCAGGGGGCAGACCCCCCTCCCTCCCCAGTTTAAATTTCATTGGTGGCCAGTGCGGACCCCCCCGCCCCCCCTCCCTCCCTCTATTGTATTAATATCATTGGTGGCCAGTGCGGACCCCCCCGGCCACCCCCCCTCCCTCCCTCTATTGTATTAATAACATTGGTGGCCAGTGTGCGGCCCCCCCTCCCTCCCTCTATTGTATTAATAACATTGGTGGCCAGTGTGCGGCCTCCCCTCTCCCCCCCCCCCGATCATTGGTGGCAGCGGAGTTCCGATCGCAGTCCCAGTTTAATCGCTGGGGCTCCAATCGGTAACCATGGCAACCAGGACGCTACTGCAGTCCTGGTTGCCATGGTTACTTAGCAATAATAGAAGCATCATACTTACCTGCTGGCTGCTGCGCTGTCTGTGACCGGCCGGGAGCTCCTCCTACTGGTAAGTGACAGCAATGCGCCGCACAGACCTGTCACTTACCAGTAGGAGGAGCTCCCGGCCGGACACAGACATCTCAGCAGCCAGCAGGTAAGTATGATGCTTCTACTATTGCTAAGTAACCATGGCAATAAGGACTGCAGTAGCGCCCTGGTTGCCATGGTTACCAATCGGAGCCCCAGCGATTAAACTGGGACTCCGATCGGAACTCCGCTGCCACCAATGATCGGGGGGGGGGGGGGAGAGGGGAGGCCGCACACTGGCCACCAATGTTATTAATACAACAGAGGGGGGCCGGGGGAGGCCGCACACTGGCCACCAATGTTATTTTTACAATAGAGGGAGAGAGGGGGGGCCGGGGGAGGCCGCACACTGTGCCACCAATGTTATTAATACAATAGAGGGAGGGAGGGGGGGCCGCACTGGCCACCAATGATATTTATTCTGGGGAGGGAGGGGGGTCTTCCCCCTGCTGCCTGGCAGCCCTGATCTCTTACAGGGGGCTATGATACGCACAATTAACCCCTTCAGGTGCGGCACCTGAGGGGTTAATTGTGCTGATCACGGCCCCCTGTAAGAGATCAGGGGCTGCCAGGCAGCAGGGGGCAGTCATGTACACAGTTTGTAGTATATTCTAACTAGAAGCGTCCCCATCACCATGGGAACGCCTCTGTGTTAGAATATACTGTCGGATATGAGTTTTCACAATGTTACTCAAATCCGATGGTATATTCTAACATAGAGGCGTTCCCATGGTGATGGGGACGCTGCAAGTTAAAATATACCATCGGATTGGAGAAAACTCCGATCCGATGGTATAAAAGGGACTCCTGACTTTACATTGAAAGTCAATGGGGACAGATCCGTTTGCAATTGCACCATATTGTGTCAACGTCAAACGGATCCGTCCCCATTGACTTGCATTGTAACTCAGGACGGATCCGTTTGGTTCCGCACGGCCAGACGGACACCAAAACGACTTTTTTTCATGTCCGTGGATCCTCCAAAAATCAAGGAAGACCCACGGACGAAAAAACGGTCACAGATCACGGACCAACGGAACCCCATTTTGCGGACAGTGAAAAAATACTGTCGTGTGCATGAGGCCTTACACTGATAGATAGCAACACTGGAAGCCTTTGCAAGGCATCCGGTTGCCATGGCAGCCTGATGGTTGAGAGAGGGAGCCCCCTCCCTCTTTTAACCCCTTTGGATGCCACTGACATCTAAGAGAGTGTCAGCATACAGGAACTGAGCCGCCACCATCACAAATAGCAGGGGCACGGAGCAGGGGGACGGAGCAGGGGGACCTACCAGGGGTGGGGGGTCCAAATGAGGGCAGGGCCGGCACAGATGGGCAAGCTAAGACATCAAGGGGCAGACAGGCCACAGGAAGATATCAGGGGGCACAGATCGGGGTACACATATTGGGGGCACACAGCAGCCAGTGCCTGATTTCAGGCTCTGCACAGACTAACCAATTGGAGCGATTGCCGGCAAGGGACTACTCTGATTAGTCCCTTGCCCGCATTACTGGACTGTACGCTGTCCATGACAGCAGCAGTCCAGGGGCAGAAGCTTTAATCTAAACATTTTGCAGCGCTTGGATTAAAGAGCTGCCATGACGTCTATACACGTGCTAGCTGCACGGGGTATGTGCAGATAGCACGTATATAGCCATACGGCAGTCGGAAAGGGGCTAAAGAATGCCATATCTGTATCTGGTGTTACAAGAAAAAATAAAACAACTTTTAATAGAAAAAAAAGGATTAGTTTTTTTGTGGGAGGTAGCTTTTTTAAGTAAACTTAATTAAACTTAAAGTATAACTGTCATATATATATATATTTTTGGAGTATTGGATTGTGGTGATTAATATCTCCTTGGTGGCCTTTTTCAACTTTTCACTGTGTATTCAATTACCCCTTAATTCCACAGTTAAGTTCCCTGTACTGCCTACTTTTACCTGTGCCTAAAATCAGGTTGCTATGCTGGTCCGTCCTCTGTCTTGAAGGACGGAGGACGCAGAAGCACACAGCCTGCAAGGTCAGATTACTGACAGCCAGGGACTGTAAGTAAATGATTAGAGCCAGGTCCTCCCCAGCAGCTGATACCAGTGCCTGGGCTGTGTGCACTTCTCCCTGTCCCTGCGCTTGGCAGACGCTCCCTCACTCAGCAGACTGGGACAATGCAGAGTTGAAGCAGCGCAGACCAGGGAAGGGAGATCTGCCGTCTGCTCAGTGTATAAATGAAAGCAACATGTGGTAAGAGGACCCCTTTGTGCTGCAGGAGATTAACCCTTTAGGGGGGAGGGCTCTGGTTACTGACACTTTTGGGGGGCTATTGTTACTGGCTAGTGAGGGCAGGCGGGATTAGCCTCAGGGGGAGGGCAGTGGCGGCCATCTTAACTGAATAGTGAAATTGCAGTTTTATGCAGACTGGTTGCTAAGAGCTGAATCTTATTAAATATGGGGTAAGTCAGTGTAATAGTAACTGATTCTGGTATATCATGTTATTAGTAACTACATATATGAAAATTGAAATTAGGGTCTAAGTGTTATCCTTTAATTTCACTTTTTTTAATTCCCAGCAGCTACTAAATGTTTAGTTGCTCCAATTGCACGTTAATATTCAAAGTGTTAAGCGTCTGGAATCAGAAGTTTTTGAATCCCTGCCATTCACTGCTGGGCTCCTGAAGTTGATCACACGTTTATAGCTTCTACACTCAAGCGAACTTCACAGTGTACATGGATGTTATGGTGCTTTAGTTATTAATAGGAACATTCTTTGAAATTTGTATTACTTTAGTATACTCTATAAGGCTGAAACTTTATGCCATATATGCCTTCAATTCCAATTTTCTAATACATGGCTGTTTTAATATTTTGTGCCTTCATATACGTCCGACGTCCTTGATATTTAAAGGGGAACCATGATGAAAATGATAGTTTCCCATGCAAAATCTCATGACTTCAATGACATTACTGATAGATTTTCAAATAATAAAATATTGTGCGGAATGTACCTGTGCAGGCGCATAGCAGCGATCCATGGACACACTAGATGAGACTCAAAAATATTTTTAGCTCTTTGTATTCTCTTGTCAATGAATCTAATCCAGGCTGCATCCTGTAGATGCTGTAAAGATATTGTCAATCAGTCATTTCTGCCCCTTTCTGCAGGGGCCTGACGTTTTTGCACTGCCTGATCCTTGCATGCTGCTGCACAGTGCACAGTCTGCAGCCTCTCCTGGGCCTTAGACCTAAATCATCACAGATGGAAGATGGGGATGGGCTTGGTAGAAGAACATTGGGTCAGGTTCATTGGTATGATTTAGAATGTCTGCAGGGGTTTCTCTTTAAGAAAATCAAATGCTTTCATAATATGACACTTTCCATGAACTAAAACAGTAGGTACACGTATTTAAAAAGGCTTGTCACCAGGATGAACCCTGAGGCATCTATTGAGCACCAGATGCATCCCAGTAGCGGTGCTCAAACCGCATAAGCCCACCTACTGGTGCTCCTATAGCTCATTTGCATATAAATTAAATTGCTACTTTCTAGGGAATGCCAGCACCTACACTGCAAAGAAAGATATTATTTTACTCAGCTTTATCAACCCTTCCAGATTATATGCCTGGTTTTATAGGATTGATGCTGGTGACAAAGCCTCTTTAAAGGGAACCTGTCACCGGGATTTTGTGTATAGAGCTGAGGACATGGGTTGCTAGATGGCCGCTAGCACATCCGCAATACCCAGTCCCCATAGCTCTGTGTGCTTTTATTGTGTAAAAAAACGGATTTGATACATATGCAAATTAACCTTAGATGAGTCCTCTATGTGAGATGAGTCAGGGACAGGACTCATCTCAGGTTAATTTGCATATGTATCAAATCCGTTTTTTTACACAATAAAAGCACACAGAGCTATGGGGACTGGATATTGCGGATGTGCTAGCGGCCATCTAGCAACCCAGGCCCTCAGCTCTATACACAAAATCCCGGTGACAGGTTCCCTTTAAACTTGAATAATTGTCCCAGTGAAACCATTGATGCAATCACAAAATATTATTGTGAAGTATTTGTTTCCAATGACATTGTCTCATGGTGTCTGGTGACTTGAGGAACACTTTTTAGCAGTTGCTCATTAAGGACATGTCTCTTCTGGTTAATCTGCATTATTTCTAGACATGTTATAAATCTGGAGGTTGATAAAATTCTGAATCACATTTGCATTCTAGATCCCTCCCGTGTATTCGCCGAGCAGTTAATGTTTTGGAGCACACCAATCCTGTTGACTGAATGCAGTGCATTATCTTGCCAGCCTTAATAAATCAAAATTTGGAAATTATAAACCTTTCAGGGGAGAAGAAAGCAATAAATGATTAAAAGCCGGCAGCTATGACACAGCTTTCAGTGGCGCAAATGAGAGAGAAAACTTGTTACGTTCACAAACTAATTAGACCTGATTGTTAAAACTTTTATCATTGTAATGAAACACCTCCATTGTTAGCGGGTTGGTACCATTGTCTTATCTACATCGATATCACATATGTTCTCTTCATAAATGGTTATTATATCCCGTAATTTGTTCCCAACTTTTGAAAATGTTATTCTGATCGGGTTTGATGCAAACTGTTTGCAAAACATGTTTGGAAGCAATTGAGTAATTTTTACTATTGTTATTATTAGTATTTACTGCCCTTAGGCCTCTTGCGCACGATCCGTCCGTCCGGCAAAAAGATAGGACAAGTTCTATCTTTTTGCGGAGCGGAAGCGCGGAACGGAACCCCAGGAAAGCACTCCGTAGTGCTTCAGTAGGGTTCCGTTCTTCCGCTCCACATCTCCGGATTTGCCGACCCATTCAAGTGTATGGGTCCGCATCCGTAATGCGGAATGCACATGGCTTGTGCCCCGTATAGTGCGGACCCGACGTATGAAGACCGCAATACGGCTACGGGTGGCACACGGTCGTGTGTAAGGGGCCTTAAGCTGATTTTAACTCAAGGTGACTATAGGGTTGTCTGTCTTAAGGGGGCTGTCTCATTACAGATTTTTGTTCAAGCCGTAGGCAATCGGATATTTTTCCTGTTTTCATGAGAAAACTCTTTTAAAGGGATTCTTTAAAAAAAAAAAAAAAGTCCAACTGGGACACGTAGTGGGAAGTAGTGGACACTGGACCAGCATCTGAATGGCCACAGTGGGAATCATTTTTTTTTTTAACCTTTTTAAGCGTATTAACTTTTTTTTTTTTTTTTACTTATTGGAAACTCCTTTTAAGTTTCCGGTGACTGTGCACACTCCTTGGGGAAGATTTATTAATGTTGGTGCAATTTGCGCTATAACTAACTTTTACAGCTGGATATGAAAGCAATGGAAGTTGAGACCAAATTTATCAAATTTAGCTACTGAGCATAATAAATGAGCCGCAGATTTTTACCATTATCCACCAGTTGTGACATTTTCACTCCACTTTGTGGGAGAAGAATAGGAAGTACTGAATATTGCCAGCTATGAAGGAGCCTGAAAGTCAAATTTTTGCTTATGGCATGCAACTTTCCATGAATGCAAAAACACAAAAACACAAAATGCAATCGGACTCTGCAACCAGCACTCTGCCCTGCCTTTATGCTGGATGTTGAATAAGGCATTGGTGTACATTTTGGCCAAAGCGTAATAAGCCACTCACCACGTCAAGGTCGCCTCTATGAGTGGTCCCTAACACTAGTTCCTACCTTTTATGGGCCATGACAGCCACACAAAATCCAGGGAGCGCAGGTACAGCATGCACGCCAAGCACACTCTGCTTTTAACCCCGTCCGGTGCCATTACAGCTTTCATCGGATCCAGGGATGCAAGTACCAACATGCATGCTGAGCCCACTGCCTAAAGGCAGGGCAGAGTGCTGGTTGCAGAGTGCATTTTGTGTTTTTGCGTTTGTATCTGTATTTCGCCATAGCAATCTGCACCTGCTAGGGGTTGTGTGGGCTGAATCCCCCAATTTTTTTTTTTGTAGTATGTATTGGAGGCGTGGCGATCTCCACACCTGACCAGTTAGTATGCCCTGGAGGCTGGTTTTAAAGTCAGTATAAAACTGAGTCTGCTTATATAGCACCTACCAGTAGCCATTAGGCTCCAGGAGAAGTATATAGTGGGCTCAGCATGCATGTTGGTACTAAGTAAAGAAAAACTAGTGGCCATCATTACTTTAAGAAATAAAGGTCAGTCAGTCCGAAAAATTGGGAAAACTTTGAAAGTGTCCCCAAGTGCAGTCACAAAAACCATCAAGCGCTACAAAGAAACTGGCTCACATGCGGACCGCTCCAGGAAAGGAAGACCAAGAGTCACCTCTGCTGCGGAGGATAAGTTCATCCGAGTCACCAGCCTCAGAAATCGCAGGTTAACAGCAGCTCAGATTAGAGACCAGGTCAATGCCACACAGAGTTCTAGCAGCAGACACATCTCTAGAACAACTGTTAAGAGGAGACTGTGTGAATCAGGCCTTCATGGTAGAATATCTGCTAGGAAACCACTGCTAAGGACAGGAAAGAAGCAGAAGAGACTTGTTTGGGCTAAAGAACACAAGGAATGGACATTAGACCAGTGGAAATCTGTGCTTTGTTCTGATGAGTTCAAATTTGAGATCTTTGGTTCCAACCACCGTGTCTTTGTGCGACGCAGAAAAGGTGAACGCATGGACTCTACATGCCTGGTTCCCACCATGAAGCAGGGAGGAGGAGGTGTGATGGTGTGGGGGTGCTTTGCTGGTGACACTGTTGGGGATTTATTCAAAAATGAAGGCATACTGAACCAGCATGGCTACCACAGCATCTTGCAGCGGCATGCTATTCCATCCGGTTTGCATTTAGTTGGACCATCATTTATTTTTCAACAGGACAATGACCCCAAACACACCTCCAGGCTGTGTAAGGGCTATTTGACCATGAAGGAGAGTGATGGGGTGCTGCGCCAGATGACCTGGCCTCCACAGTCACCGGACCTGAACCCAATCGAGATGGTTTGGGGTGAGCCGGACCGCAGAGTGAAGGCAAAAGGGCCAACAAGTGCTAAGCATCTCTGGGACTCCTTCAAGACTGTTGGAAGACCATTTCAGGTGACTACCTCTTGAAGCTTATTAAGAGAATGCCAAGAGTGTGCAAAGCAGTAATCAAAGCAAAAGGTGGCTACTTTGAAGAACCTAGAATATGACATATTTTCAGTTGTTTCACACTTTTTTGTTATGTATATAATTCCACATGTGTTAATTCATAGTTTTGATGCCTTCAGTGTGAATCTACAATTTTCATAGTCATGAAAATAAAGAAAACTCTTTGAATGAGAAGGTGTGTCTAAACTTTTGGTCTGTACTGTACACTCAGCTTTTTATATTAGATTTAAGCTGCAGTACTCTGTATTTACTGTATGCTCTAACTCCATAAAAGGATATGTCCATATATGGAGTCAGTGGATTTAAGTTTAATTTAGCCTCTATTTCTGAAATGTTTCTGCCGGGATTTGAACTCGCAACCTTCTACATTAAAGGCAAGGACCTTAAACACTGAACTATAGTGCTCAATGTTATACTGTGGCAGAAAAAACTCATAGTAGTCTCTCATGTATTAGGTATTCCTATATATCATTTTATATATTTTTTTAGTAATTGTAAAAAAAAATGTATCGCACAAAATAAACGTGTAATTACAAATATATATATATATATATATATATATATAAAATCATACTTCTGATCTACACTGCAGTATAACATGAATGTTCTTGCCTTTAATGTAGATGGCTATGAGTTTGAATCCTAGCAGAATCATTTAAAAAATAGAGGCAAAATAAAACTTAAATACACACACCAACCTTTTTTTTTTGTGTAACAATTTTTTTTTGTTGGGAAAGGTGGCAACACTAACAAAACCCCCGCTCCCCAGTGACTTGTTTATAGTTATGTCTACGGTGATGTGTGGGGGCTCATTTGAGGGACAATCTTTTGTCAATACCATTTTGGGGGGTGTATTACTTGATCACTTTTTATTCAATTTTCTTGGGAGATAAAGTGATGAAAAAATTGCAATTTAGGCTTTTTTTTTCTGTTACATCCTTGACCATATGGGCTAACTTTTTTATATTTTAATAGTATGTCTGTTTTTGCATGCGACAATGCCCATAATGTTATTTTTTTTGTTTATTTTAATTTTTATTTTGGGGAAATTGGGGTGATTTTTAATTTTTTTATATTTTTTTCCTATTTTTTATTACTTTTCATCAGATTGCAACTTTCCATTACTCTGTATGGAAATCACTATATCACAGTTCAGTGCTCCCTCCTAGTGGCCTGAACTGGGATATACTAATAATGAGCCTCGAAGCCTAGTAAAGGCTGCGGATCATTTTTAGAACAGGGTGCTTTCCTTGATCTCCGCTAGGGGAAGGCGTGTGGTGCCGTGGTGACAATAATAATTTTAAATAATTTAAAGGGGTTTTCTTATCTGAGACCATAGGGGCATATCGCTAGGATATGCCCCCATTGTCTGATAGGATCAGGTCCCACCGCTGGGAACTGCACCTATCTCCTAAATAGAGCCCCGAAAGTGGTGGAGGGGCGCAATGCGCATGCGCAGCCGCCCTCCATTCATTTCTATGGGGCCACCGAAAATAGCCAAGCACTGGCTCGGCTTTTTCCCTAAGGCCCATTTAAATGAATGGGAGCGGTGGCCGTACATGCGCGGTGCGCTCCCATTCACTTCTATGGGGAGAGCGCTCAGAGGTGGCCGGACTGGAGTCCTCCAGCCACCACTTTGCCCGCTCTGTACTCGATATAGGTCCCAGCAGGTGGACCCTATCAGACAATGGGTGTATATTCTAGTGATATGCTCCCATTGTCTCAGATGAGAAAACCTCTCAAACAATAGGTCATATTTTGGTGACACATTCCGTTAAGTATATAGTTTTGCTTCCTTCCATTATCTAGGTCTTCACAAGTATAAAAGAGATGCCATCTATCATTAAACCTCCACCCTCCTATATTAGTGAGATGGCTCTGCTGATTTGTCCCAGCCTATACAGCAAAGTGAGCCACAGGAAACAGGAATCATCAGCTTTGTGTTTGTGCTCCAGTGGGCAGTATAACAATTTTAATATTTGGGGATTTCTATTATATGTAAATAGCTAAAAAAAAAGTTATATAAAAAAATGTACTTTCACACTAGCGGCAGAGGACTCAGGCAGGCTGTTCCGGCGGGTAAACAGCCTGTTGGATCCGTCCTGCCGCTAGTTCTCGTGTTTCCCTGGACTTTCGCTCCATCCCCATTGACTATAATGGGGGCGGGACGGAGTTCCGGTGGCAGCACGGCAGCGCACACCAAGAGGCAGCTTGACTGCATGCAGTACTTTTAGGGGCCGCCTCTCAGCGTGCGCTGCTGTGCTGCTGCCGGAACTTCACCCCCGCCCCCATTATAGTCAATGGGGACGGAGCGTCAGTCCGGGGCAACACGTGAACTAGCGGCAGGACGGGTCCGACAGGCTGCTCACCCGCTGTAACAGCCTGCCGGAGTCCCCTGCCGCTAGTGTGAAACTAGCCTTAAGTAACTTGTATATTATCATCTGATAACTTTACCAAGATCTAGACATTTTAAAAGGCTTTTAACATTTTATTCTTGTTTTAAATAAACCAATTGATTATTTGACATACAGTATATGACAAATATACATTTTAACTTGCGTATCTCAGTGAAATGGTCATTACTAAAATATCAAAATACCTGTTTTTTGCTGTAGCAGGTAAGCAGTTGTATAAGGGCTTTTATGATCCATGAGACTGCTGATTTTCTGGATTACTGTGACAGTGTTGATATTTTTACATTTTCACCATGGATACCAAAATAACGTGTTGATTTCCAAGACAACCTATATTTAGGTGTCATCGCCATAGAAAATTAAGCTTCATAGCTAGTGATGCCTACATAGTTTTTAGGACATACACTGTATCAGGAAATTAAATCTCTATTATATAATATTAATATTACAGCCAATGAAACCAAATAATTGTTCTTGTTAGAAACAGTAATGATGCCAAATGCTTCAGACCTTTTCAGATGTTCTCAGTGCAAAAACAAGAATTTTATATGAGGATAGAAGTAAAAGTACAAAAACATCTTATCAGCGTTAGCATGAAATATTCTTTTGTTTAAATTTCAATCACATTTGACCCACAAAATGTGTAAATTATCAATAGTTATATAGAGCAGTGATTCTCAACCTGCGGTAGTGATACCATAGGGGGATACTGCCTGCAGGGTGAGGGGGTATGCAAGACTGCTCTAACATTCAGCAATATTTCATCGCTAATTTCTAGGGCATTGACTTCCCCAGGATGGCGATACAGTTGAATACGGCAGCAGAGCACAGGAGCTAATAGCTCCCTGCCCCAACATTCACTCTCATAGACATACCTCCAAAGGATCGCCCAATCTCCAAAGCCATAGTGGGAGCCAAAAGTAAAGTAGAAAAATTCCATTTGGAGCTGCCTTTGTAGCTAATCACTTTCCACTATGGGGTCTACAGTATTTCTTTGAGTATAAAAAAACCTATTAGATATTATTGATGATATAAGGAGTTGGGAACCGAGCATAATTTCCTCTTGTGGGCCCAAGGAACCCCAGTCCGACACTGCTCTGAAGCATATGAGGGGACGGTGCAGGTGGCGTCTGGGCCAGAACCTGGGCAGCTCAGGATGCAGGCAGGAAGAAGCCTATGTCCTGCACCACATCACAAGTGGTGGCATGTAATGATAGTGAGGTATTAGATTGTTTTCCTTTACTATTTCGGGGGAGCACATTTCTCCGGCAATACAGCTTGGTATTATTCTTACTGGGGGGATCTATGGAGTTTTATTGCTACTGTAGGCACTATAGGGTGCATTATTACTACTCAGGGCACTATGGGTGCTTTATTACTACTGTGGAGCACTGTTCTTGGTATACTACTACAGGGGGCACTACTGTGGCTTTATTATGTAGTGTCCTGGAGCAAGAGTACTATTAGACTATAAATGTTTATGGACATTTGCCCCTATTGCTACAACGCAAAGCCATTAATCCTACTTTATTTCCCTTTAAAAGGTTAACTTGCACCTTGCACCTTTATGCTGTTGTGTGTGTTCATACTGGTTTATATTGCTGAATTGCATTTTATATTTTTATTGTAATATATCCTTTTAATTTTCGCTGTTATTGCACCTGTATTGCTCTCTAGAAAGGCTTAAAAGGAGTCTGTCACTACTTTATGGCCATATACAGCACTTACATGGCGCTGTAGAACACCTATACATGATTCTAATGGTACCTTTGTTATATTCTTTAGACATCCAGAAGTAGGAAAAATGACGTTTATTTCATATGCAAATGAGCACTCGCAAGTGCCCAGGGACGGTGTTCCATGTGTAGGTGCCCAGGCTGCTCTGCCTTTTTAACCGTTACTCCTCCACCAGCCTCTTCCTTTGCCCGCCCTCCTATTCCCTTGTATCATCCCTAGGTCCGGCCGAGATCCCGCGCATGCGCACTGCTTCACCTGCTGGCGCATGCGCACTAGTTGAATTGATGCCGTACCCAAAATGGGCATTGCAGTGTGCAAGCCCCTGCCCAGCGAAGCAGTGCGCAGGCGCGGGATCTCGGCCGGACCTAGGGATGATACAAGGGAATAGGAGGGCGGGCAAAGGAAGAGGCTGGTGGAGGAGTAACGGTTAAAAAGGCAGAGTAGCCTGGGCATCTACACACAGAACGCCACCCCTGGGCACTTGCGAGTACCTCAGCACCAGGGTGAGTGCGAGGGAGGATGAATGCACCACACCCTAATTCCACATAAATGGGTGAGTGGCGACTGTCTGAGGGGTGTACCTCAGCACCAGGGTGAGGGCGAGGGAGGATGCAGGGCATACGTGGTATCATCATGGGCGCAGATACATACTGCATACTGCAAGTACAGCTATACTGTATATACCGCACAATGACTGTATACCCACACTATATATACAGAGCATACTGCAAGTACAGCTTATATATGTGTAGCATATATACAGTGGATATAAAAAGTGTACACACCCCTGTTAAAATGTCAGGTTTCTGTGATGTAAAAAAATGAGACAAAGAAAAATAATTTCAGAACTTTTTCCACCTTTAATATGACATATAAACTGTACAACTCAATTGAAAAACAAACTGAAATCTTTTAGGTGGAGGGAAGAAAACAAAAAAAAACTAAAATAATGTGGTTGTATGAGTGTGCACACCCTCTTATAACTGGAGATGTAGCTGTGTTCAGAATTAAGCAATCACATTCAAAATCATGTTAAATAGGAGTCAGCATACACCTGCCATCATTTACAGTGCCTCTGATTAACCCCAAATAAAGTTCAGCTGCTCTAGTTGGTCTTTCCTGAAATCTTCTTAGTCGCACCCACAGAAAAAGCCATGGTCCACAGAGAGCTTCCAAAGCATCAGAGGGATCTCATTGTTAAAAGGTATCAGTAAGGAGAAGGGTACAAAAGAATTTCGAAGGCATTAGATATACCATGAAACACAGTGAAGACAGTCATCATCAAGTGGAGAAAATATGGCACAACAGTGACATCACCAAGACCTGGACATCTCTCCAAAATTGATGAAAAGACGAAAGGAAAACTGGTCTGGGAGGCTACCAAGAGGCCTACAGCAACATTAAAGGAGCTTCAGGAATATCTGGCAAGTACTGGCTGTGTGGTACATGTAACAACAATCTCCCGTATTCTTCATATGTCTGGGCTATGGGTAGAGGGGCAAGACTAAAGCCTTTTCTTCCGAAGAAAAACATCCAAGCCAGGCTATATTTTGCAAAAACACATCTGCAGTCTCCCAAAAGAATGTGGGAAAATGTGTTATGGTCTGATGAAACCAAGGTTGAACTTTTTGGCCATAATTCCAGAATATATGTTTGGCCCAAAAACAACACTGCACATCACCAGAAGAACACCATACCCACAGTGAGTCATGGTGGTGGTAGCAGCTTTGGGGTTGTTTTTCTTCAGCTAGAACTGGGGCCTTAGTTAAGCTAGAGGGAATTATGAACAGTTCCAAATACCAGTCAATATTGGCACAAAACCTTCAGGCTTCTGCTAGAAAGCTGAACATGAAGAGGAACTTCATCTTTCAGCATGACAACGACCCAAAGCTTCACCGGAAGAAGATTAAAGTTTTGGAATGGCCCAGCCAGAGCCCAGACCTGAATCCGATTGAAAATCTGTGGGGTGATCTGAAGAGGGCTGTGCATAGGAGATGCCCTCACAATCTGACAGATTTGGAGTGTTTTTGCAAAGAGTGGGCAAATCTTGCCAAGTCAAAATGTGCCATGCTGATAGACTCATACCCAAAAAGACTGAGTGCTGTAATAAAATTAAATTTTTATCTTTGTCTCATTTTTTTACATCACAGAAACCTGACATTTTAACAGGGGTGTGTAGACTTTTTATATCCACTGTAGTTAATTGGTGCTATACAAATTTCCTGAAGAAGCAGAGGGATTAAACTAAAGATATGCTATTCTACAAGCATTGCACATCTAGAGATGTGCCAGCTCCACTTCCTAATCAATATATTTTCGCTTTTTTTTTTGTCTTGGCATTGGCTATCCACCATGTGGCTGACTGTAGGATCTTCTTTACCCGACCCTAATGCTAAGACACTGGGGTAATGTAAAGAGGTTTTCTGGATAGGTTATCAGTATCTGACTGGTGAGGATTCAATACCAGGGACCATCGCTGATCAGCTGTTTGAAAAGGCACCAGTGCTCACAGTAGTGTCGCAGTCTTCTCTCAGCTTAGTCTAGGCCATGTGATGTCAAATTCAACTGTCACATGGAAGAGTGCTTTTCGAACGTCTGATTGTCGATGGTCCCGGGAGTGAGACTCCTACCCATCAGATACTGATGAGATGACCTATCCAGAGTATAATGATCATCAGTATCCATCGGTATAAAAGTTCAGAAAAACTTCTTTAATGAGCTCCCTGTACCATAATAGTGGTGCCAATTAGTCACACTTTTTTTTAATAAGCTTCATTTGATGCAAAAATGTGTGACTTTTTGTCTGTTTTTGCTACCCTTGCTACTTTCCTCAAAAATGGGAAGGTGTGGGAGGGAAGTAGTGTTGACTAAGCGACCCAATAAATTCATCAAAAGTTGTGCCAGAAAACTGCCGTAAATTACAGTAGAAATCTATACCAGCTCCTCCCAAATATTATATTAAAAAAGATGGTGAAAATGTTAAGGGAGCTGTGGCCATAGACTCAGGTCACAAAACTGCTACAGATAAATGCCCATCACCTAAATGTTTCCTGCCAATTTTGATCCTCACATCTGGTAATGGGCCTATTGTCCCAGGATCTGCAGCAGTATTGGGGCTATTTGACACAATATTCTCCTTGTTGTTCTCAGTGAAGACAGCTAATGTGTTTGCTAGGAGGGCAGTATAAATTATGTTACTCCAGACAATCCTGGTGTGGTATTAGAAGAATAAAAAGGAGTTGGTTACAATAGCTAGGGACGGAAGGGTCATGTACATATACTTAATTATTTAATGGGTTGAAATAGTTAGTGGGTCTTTAAGACAGTTATGTCTATTTGGAGGTCTTTCCAATGCAATTTCTAGCACACACATAACGCTTCTACTGCCATGCATTAAATCATCGAAAATTTAGTAGAAACCACTGCACCAAAGTTAAAATAATGGTGACAGTGTGAAGCGATTACTAAACCAAGTTAATATATTGTACGAAGATTTCAGCACATCTAAAAGACTGACAGGAGATCACTGGCAGGATGAAAGGGGATTATGAGAAGAAAGAGGGGTTTATTGGAAGATTGATGAATTCTTTAGGCAGATTTTTAGACAACTTCATTGAAATTAGCAAGTGTTATACATATGAAATTTATAGACTGTTTGCATGGAAGTCATGGCTTTACTTTATAGCAGAGCCATGACAGTTCAGATACCAGTGAGTCTCAGAAGACCCCATGGGATTAAAGTACTTCCATCCACGTTTATGGAGTGATGAAGTGTTCTTACTTCACCACTCAGACTGGGGTTAGGGTTACTCACTGGGAGACAGATTTTATTTGGGGACATTGTGCTTTATGCAAGTAATGTAAGCCACCTTGTCTTTCTCCCAATACATTCACAGAGAAATTTAATTACAGCATCATTATAATGACAAATGGTCTGTTCTGTTATACACATGGCCTTCAAAGGCATTGTTCCATAAGTACAATTCCTGTCCATATGCCCTATGGTAATTGTGGATTAGTTCTGCACATCAGCTTGGTGGAACTTTTCTCCATACAAAACAAAGCTTCTGTTATGTTGATGGTTTTCTCCCATTAACTGCTCTCTTCAGGTCCTTCCACAGCATTTCCATTAGGTTAAGGTCAGGATTTTGACTTGGCCATTCCAAAACTTTAACTTTATTCTCCTTTAAACATTCTATGGTAGAACGACCTGTGAGTTTAGGGTTATTGTCTTCCAGCATAACACATACTCTTGAGACATAGCTCACAGACAGATGTCCTGACATTTTCTTTAGAATGTGCAGGTATAATTCAGAATTCATTGTTCCATCAATGATGGCAAGCTGTCCTGGCCCAGATGCAGCAAAACAGGTTCAAACTATGGCCACCATCGTGTTTCAAAGAAATGTAGTGTTTTCCTTTCTCCAAACATGATGCTTTTAACTATCTACATCTACCTATCTACACATCTAAACATTGGTCCAGTAGCCTTCTGGCTTGTCCAGTTGATCTTTAGAAAACTGCAGATGGCAAAAATGTTCTTTTTGGAGAGCAGAGGCTTTCTCCTTACAATCCTGCCATGCACACTTATTGTTGTTCCGTGTCCTCCTGATAGTGGGCTCATGACATTAACATTAGCTAACATGAGAAAGGCTTTTAGTTGCTTAGAGCTTAGCTTGTGTTACTTGTGACCTTGTAGAAGATTGCACGCAATACATTTGGCGTGATCCTTGTTAGTCAATGACTTCTGGGGAGGGTAATAATAACGTGAAATAATATGTGTGGGCACTCGTATATGGAGATATTTTAGTACACAATTTATTATTAAAATATACAATAAAATACAATCACAATATAAAACCTCTAAATGGTGTGGTACAATGAATTATACTACTTTCTAGAGCTGGGGCTGATGACCCAATATAATCTCCACCTGAATAATTACAGGGCTATAAATCCCGGAAGTTGATGTACAGTATTGCAGGTGGGATATTGCGGTAATCAGACTCTGCCTAGATTCTGTGGTATTTTTCTATGTTATCAATATCATCAATAATGTCAGAAATTGGAATACCTATAAAAACACCTTTCACCTGTGGTGATATAATTGGTCCCAAAAAATGTATATTTGCCGCTCAGTTATCATATATTGCTGATTCCTGGCTTTAAAAGTATATTTTATACATATACGCAGAATTCCATTGTGATCAGTCTCTTTAAATATCCGCAGAGAGATGTTGCAACATTTAGCCAATCTTTTTGTATCAATGATGGCTGTTGTATCCGGATTTAGTTACTATAATGGAAGTCCTTGATAAATGTTTCTAATATAGTTCGTTCCATTCCCGTAGTTGTTGAATAATTCGAATCTTTACCCACTATGTGGGCTTACCTTAGCCAGCAGCCGGCTGGGACTTGCGACTAAGTTCACACTCCACACTGTATACCGGCGTCCCGGCTCTGGAGTTGAGTCGCGTCCCACGTGTCTCTCACCGCTGATTTTGGAGTTGGATTCTGTGTGAGGATCACGTACCTTCCGGGCGCGGGCTGATGACGTCTTCAGGTCTTTTTTAGATGAAATAGAAAAAGCTCAGATTTCTTCAAAAGTGCACTTAGATTTCTATGAACGGGGTATTTGTTTAGTCTTGGCGTAAGACTCTTTAACTTGCTTTTTGAGGGGTGTACTCAAATTGTGGCTGGTGCATCTACCCTGGGGGAATAGTGGTGAGCGAATCTCTGAAATTTTTCTGAGGGTAATAATAAGTCTTCAATTTTATTCCATTTCTATACAAATTGTCTGACTGTGGATTGGTGGAGTTCAAACTGTCTGTCAAACTCTTTAGAGATGATTTTGCAACCTTTTAGCTTAATTAACATCAACAACTCTTCTTCTGGAGGTCCTCAGAAATATCTTTGATTTAGAAAATGATACATTTCCACAAACAGATTGTGAAGAACAGAATTTGATAGATCCCTGTTTTTGAAATTGTCGCCCACTCAAACCTGGTTGCTATCACATTGATTAAAAACACCTGAATTTAATTTCATCTTCAAATTATCTGCTAATTCTAAAGCTTCACATACTTTTGCCACTCACAGACACGTGATAGTGGGTCATTTTTAAGTAAATGACCAAGTTCAATATTTTAGACTGATTTGTTTGATTTGGTTACCTTTAGCTACTTTTAGGGCTTGTGTAAAAATCTGGTGTAGTTTTAGGTCAAATGTATGCAAAAATATAGAACATTCTGAAGGGTTCACAAACTTTCAAGCACCACATTCCCTCTCCAGTGGACACAGCTTCTCCTGGAAGTTACAGTCAATTGCTAAATGGGACAATTTTTTTTTTTTTTTTTAAAGGGGTAAAATAAATAAATGAAAACATATTCACCTCACTGATCCCCTGCTACTCCTGTTCCAATGTTTAACAGGTCCTTGCTGGTCTCTACTTCCTAGGCCAGTCTTAATTTACACTGCAAATGCTCACTCAGCCAATCAGTGGTTGAGTCGGGTCACCACTGCCATTGATCACTTCCAATCATTACCAGTGTGTTGAGATGGGACCAGGAAGTAGAGAATACCAATGACCTAGACAGCTTCGAAATGAGAGCAGTGTGGTGAGTACTGATTCTTTTCTTCTCTTTTTTTAGCTCACTTTGACCTCTTAAAGGTTTTCAAGGCCACATTTATGTTGTAAGAAATCTTCAATAGCTCTAGTCTAGCCCGACTTATCATACCATGAATATATTTAATTACTTATATTACTAGAAATTAGTTTTCTATTTTGTCATATTTAGTTTATTTGTATTGTCAAAATATATTAAAAGATAAGATATAAAGAGTCAGTTGATTTATTCCTTTAAGGAAAAGCTCCATTCGCCTCAAGCATATAAATAAGGCAGCTTATGAAATTGGCTTGGAATAAAAAATCATCTGCTGCTTCCATGTTGTGTTGTTCTCACAGTCGGGGATGAGGAAGATATGTCAGGCAGATCTGTATATCATCAAGGCCAAGGCTGTTACTATGATTAGAGCACTGCACTGCGACATACAGTATACAGATGCACGTCTCTGACAAGCAGCATGTTCTGGAAAGAAATTATTTTTATCTAGAATTTGATAGTTACATGGAAATTACTAGCATTTATGTATTTGAATATTCTACAATTCTTCCAGGCTCCCCATTATTTACCTAGTGAAGAATCTTCTACTATAAAATCCCGGAAGACTCCTTTAAAGGCTATTTTAACCTTCGACAACAATGTTTTAATGATTGAATTTTACTCATTTTGGGGTAAATATTTTTTTCAATTGATCGTTATTAAAAATATTCAGCTGTTCTGTCACAAAGTGTCAACTGTTTGTCTAGCTGTGCGAATCGTACTTTCACTTTGTGCTCTCATCTAATAACACTTATCTCTAAATTACATTAAAAAAAGGTCATAAATACCGATTTAAGCCACAGTCTTATCATTAAGATAATAATTGAGCTATAATGAGTGTTTAGGAGCTCAGACATAAGGAGCCATCAGATGAGCTGCCTGATGGAACAGAGTCAAAATACAGAGCCTGCTACTGGAGAATCTCAAGTTGGTAAAGAGAAATATGCTCAAAAATAAAGACCAACTGAAAAAAACTTTTAGCTCAAAATTAGTACAATTCAATAATAAAAAAAGAAATCACCCCCCCCCCCATGGGGTACATAGTCTTTAATTACCGTACATCAGTGCCATAAACGTATGGTGGATGTTGCCAAGGGGTTAAGTTGGCCTCCCATTTTTTCATAATATTTCTGTGCCAGTGTTTGCTGTAAGTATAGTGAATAGAAATTGCAACAGTAAAGCTCACTCATAGCTTGTGGTGGCCACAGCTACCTTACTCTATGCAACAGAATCACCTTTACATAGGAAGGATATTTAAAGTGGCATATGCATTTAAAAAGCCATCAGCCCTTGATTATTCATTGGTTTGCAGTACATTTTCTAAATTAATCCACAGTTCATTATTTACAGGTACTTTGTTTTACCAGTGAATGATTAACATAACTATACCAGGAATAATGTTAGGTTTTGCAGACAGATTAATGCCCCCGGCGACAACAAAAGAATCTGTAAAAATGTCAAAGCAGGTTTAAAGGTAGAGGAAAAATGTTGTTGTCAGTGCTGACCAAGCATTTTAATGAAGAGTGTTGTAATCCTGAATACAGATAAAGTTCTTTAAAAAGGAATTCCACCAACACGCTGACGCATCAAAGTCAAATAATAAACTTCTGGCTATCTGTAGTCACAGGTTACGGTGTCCGGGGGTAGGCAACCATAGAGTGGTGGAGATCTACTGTAGTAATTTGTGAGGATCTTGAGATGTACGTGGTACCAAGTTGTGATAATGGGCAGAATTGTATTACGGGTATTAAAAGGGTGACAAAGTCCCTGGATATTACTTTTTAAGTGAAATTCAGCAAAATAAAGGAATACAGCACTGATCGCATGCAATAACAGGTTGAATACACAACAGTAATATCCAGTAAATCTTGAGTCACATCTTTTAGGTGCCCACTTGTTACAGAGGTGGCTGCAAGCCCCGCCTGCTCTGTTGCAGGTCACTCTGCCTGGCCAGCTCTGTTCCTCCCCGCAGGCTGTGGCATGTTTGGTGGCAAGGCCTATAGGGTGTGTGCACTCTCCAGCTCTTAAAGGGCCAGCACACGCGCACCCTAATCTTCACCACCCAATGGCTGGGAACCCAGGAATACTTCCGGCACTTTCCTCAGTGGAAGAGTGCATGAGCAATAAGGTTCCTTAGTGTTCTATACCCTCTGAATAGGTGTTCTGATATACTCTTTGCATGTGTACCAACCTCTGCCCATTTACCAGTTTCAACTCTTTGCAGCATGACCTGAATTGTGCCTGTTACGCGTATTGATAACATGCTGCCTGCCTTGACCTCAGACCTAATACCATATTGAACATACTCTGTCAGCTCTGACCTTGGCATGTCCCAGACTTCAATTTTGCCTGACCCCCATTGGTGCCCAGCACTGGTGTCTCTGACCCCCCTGGGTCAGCTGTTAATGACACAGAGACTACTCCAAGAGGTAGCAGCCTGGTTTCTCCCCTGCAGCAAAGTCCAGATCCCTGTATGGGGTTAAATACCAGGTGCTTTTAGGATTAGCCAAAAGCCAAACCTGCTGCTTAACACAGTGTTTCCACCACCACTACTCTTTCATAATCTTTTCCATTTAGCCCAGAACATCTTGATGTTTCTTTCAGCTATTACTCCACTCTGCAGTGTTTCCAGACCCCATAGGTGGCTCACTTTTCCTTCACTACTACTCATTCTCAATGCTAACACTACACCCCCAGCCAGCTGCTGTTAAAGCATGCCCCATATTTAATAATATTTAATAAACCCCAAATATAGGAACACACATTGTGTATTGATGTCACCCTCAGTCACCAGTTTTATGTGACCCATTTATTCTACCCCCACATTTGACCATACACAAAAGATCGAGAGTAAGCGTATTCTACACACGAGTATTACACAGCTTCAGATGTTCTTAGGCTGTGTATGTATATATATATATATATATACTCACCTACTGTTGTTGTGCAGACAGGCACAACAACTGTTAGAGCATGTAATAATGTTTTCCTGTGACTGCAGCCAACAACTGAACTTGGTGTTTGAACTTCTTCTGCAGTACTGCAAGGGTTATTCCTCCTGGTTTTCTGGGTGTATCTGATTGATGAATGGGCTAATTATCCCTGCTATAGATATTCACCCCTTGCCTGAGCAACAGGTTCTGTGTGGACTTTCTAGTCTGCTGGATCACACAGAAATGTTTCTGTCTGTGGACAGTGTTCTGCCTGACCTCCAAGTCTGTCTGTCTGCCTTCTGACCTGTTACCTTGCTCTGTTTGCCTGCCTGTACTCTGTCTTATGCCTGTTGCCTGAATTCTGACCCTGTGCCACCATTCCTGCCTTTGATATTGTTTCTTGGATTTGTATATGCTTTTACTGCCTGACCTTGTCCTAGTTCTGACTGCTAGTATTGCCTGATCCCTTGGTGTTTTGTACGGGTGTCTCTGCTTACTGTTGGTCAGGTTCTAACTACACTGGGACTATTTCAAGAAGTAGCAGCCTAGTGGCTTCTTTGCAGCGAAGAACAGATCCCTATATAGGGTTTAAAGGGTGAAAACCAGGGGACCAGCAGAACAACACTCTCAGGTCAAACTGGCTAGTTGGCAAAGTCAAACTGGCTAGTTGGCACAGTAATTCCACAACCATTGTCCATAACCAACCGTTTCCACGAAATGTGGTACAATCTGAAGACAGCATGTTATAAAGCAGGAGGAGCTGAGCATATTAGTATTTTATTTTGTGGCAAAAGTATTCTGCCTTTTAGGTTTGTCCAGGACCTAAAGCCTTTCTCTTGCTGGACAATGTCTGCTATGGAGTCTATAAGCTTCTGGTTAAGCAGTTTATCTCCACAGGGCTTCTTCTTACACCCCCTCTCAACACTAGTATGCTTTTCAATCTTTTCCTTTTGTTGTTTTCTCCTATTTTGCTTTTCTGGCTGGTTTTCTCTCTAGAGCTGGTTATGCACTCATGAATGTCTAGCCATTCACTGTCTCTACTCTAACTTGTGTGTCTGAACAGCTAAGCTCCTATTTCCTATTGGGAGAGGTACACATACACATCCCCACCTAGTGCTGGTTGTTAAGGCCTATTAACACTTTTGCAGCATGTAGACAGGAAACATACAATGATATAATTCCCACACATTTTTGATCATTTTAGCAGGGGCACACTGCATTGCAATGGGACACTGCATGTGATACCAAACATTCTTCCCCAGACAGTTTAGGAAAGTACAATAATTGCAGTCTCAATGACGTCTTTTTTTTTGCAAATAGAACTCATTAAATGCAATTGGAGAGGTAAGTCAGGCATTGAGAAATGAATTGGTTTATTTGATGAAAAGTAGCCCCTGTGGGTCTTAATAGTGAAGAAAAATGATCTGCCTCTGAGTGATGTATTTACTATGGCTTATATTATTTATGCTGTTGAATTCATTTCATGCATTAATGAAGCTGTGTATATGTATAATCATTTAATGCGCTTTTACATAAGCAAATATAGTCATCAACCGAGACACCTGGCAAGGACTATGAGCTAATCTAAAGGGTTCCTGCAATATACAGTGCATGAGAGATGACCCATGTAGCCACGGCTGTGGTGGGCCATATGCTGCTTCTCTAAAATACAGTGATATACCCTGGAAGCAATCCATCTGGTGGAGAATATGTCTGTTTCATGACATGGAATAGCTCATACTGCAATTTGATTGTGGAGTTATACTACATATGAATTCATAATAAAGGCCATAGAAAAACTGTATCAGAATGGATTGAAAATAATACCCTCATTAATCCCCTGCCTTGACTGCTCTGGTGCGCACTACTCCCTACTTCTTGGTCCTCAGCTCAACACACAGGAAATGTCTTGGGCTGTCCACTCAGGAAGTGTAGAGCAACAGGTACCGATGCTGTGTCAGAGCAGTGAGGGTCAGTATTGATTATTTTTAACCTAGTGCATCAGTGTATACATATACAGTATATAAGGCTGGAGCTACATAACATTCTTGGCCAAGACACCTTGCACGATCAAAGATCGCTGGTTGGTGGTTGCTGCAACTTGAAAGAGAGGAGCTATGTGTGCTCGCTAGTCCTGAGTTCCAGAGAATCACTGTATCTGAGATATTTGTATCAAGAAAAGCATCTCTACTCTACAGTACTTCAGAAAGAGAAAAGGAAGAACTATAAAGTCCAGAATATGCATGGGCGAACACTGGAGTCAGTCAGTCGCTGTGCTGATAGACTTTACTACAGTAAGAAGGACATTACTAATACATCCTTCCACAGTTTGACATGGTCCTGGCCAGACGTATCTTAATCCTGTTTTTATTCTCCTTCCCCTCCCACCTTTGTTGGCGCCCATTTTGTGTATATATATGTGTATAATGCCATCCAGCTTGTATAACTTGATGAAGGGGAAGTAAATCCCCGAAACGCATTGCTATATATTTTTTATTGGTTTCTGGAAAACCCTCCTATGCGCCGAGGAATGATCTACACCTGATAATATCTTAATTCTAGGAATTAAAAATAAGCTTTGCAAGAACTTTATTGGCAGCTTTTCTGTTTTCTGCCAGGAAAGGGGGGAAGGGGGGAGCTTAGGAGGACCGGAGTGGTACTCATGGCCTTGATAGGTGTAGTAGATGCTCACATTGGCTGTCCTCACTCTAGTGCACCCTGGGGCTGTGAAACAGTCACTGGAGGGGCTCAAACCTTCCTCTCCTATGGGCAATCCCTGGTGTGAGGTGGGGTGCCCTTGGTGTTAAGTGGGTGCTTGGCAGGTTGCAAGGCAGGAGTATAGATGTAGAGCCAGTGGACTACGGAGGCAATGATCAGGCCTGTTGGTTGCGATAAATAAAGTCTCTTTACTAGGTTGATGATGAGAGTTGTAGTACTCATAGCAGCAAAAGCACAGTTTGGAGGTATTTTACAGCGCAGTATTTATAATTGTGGCAGTTGTAGCACTCTAGTAGTTTGCAGCAACCTGGAGGGGAGGAGTGGATGAGAGGAGTGGTAATGGCTGTGCTGTTGGTAGTGGTTTACGGTGGCTAGCTCCACCCTGGCACTCCCTAGGGCTGTGCACAGTGAATGAAGGGCACGCCCTTTCTTTCCTCTGGGCACACAATGGTATTTGGGGCTCCTGGCTGGTGGTAGTTGGGGTGCCACTGATGGAGATCAGTTAGCAGAGTGCAAAGCAGGAGGACAGATGTAGTGATCGGCAGATGATGGTGGTGTCAATAACATAGCCCAGTTTAGTGATAACAAAAAACTGTCTCTTTATTAAAGGTGATGAGAGTTGCAGTACAAACAGCAGCAACAGGCACCGTTCTGAGGTATACCACAGTGTGGTCGTCTTCTCCCAATAGCTGTGTATGGGCAGAAATTATGATGGAGGTAGTCATTCCTAACACTTTACAGAGACTCACTTTTTCAAAGTAGACTACAGGCAGGTGTAGATCCTCTAATGAATGGCCAATAAGTTATACGAATGCGATGGGCTCTCTGAACACATACCCTCTCCACAAGCATCAAAGTCTTTCTTCCATAATCAAGCATACCTTTGCTAACACGTACAGTCCCTTGTGATCCTAGACAGTCTGCGCACATCTTTCCTGCTTTCCCTCAGGGTCACTTGGCTCAGGAGTTTGGTACTTTTCCTCAGCAAAGAGGAATAGAGAACTTTTGGAGCAGTCCTCACACTGCACAGTCAGGAGGCAGCTCCTTACACGTCGGTTGCTCAGGCCAGACTCACTGGCTGATGCAATCCAGACTATACTAGCTGCGCCCTCAGAGGGGGAAAGGTCCAACGTCCCTTCTACTGAGTAGGGCACAATAATGTAAATATTGCTATCCATACACAATTTTTGGGATCACATCAAAGTACAGGACAAACATAAAACCCGAAATAGCAAATGTTAACCCTTTGCAGTGTCCTCTGGGGCACTGCACTCCCTGCCCCTCTCTAGACACTTTGGAGTCTTTCCCAGTAACCATAGACATGCTATACTGTTCTTGTTAACTCTTTCTGCAATTCACCAGCTGAGGGTGTGCAGATTTAAGATCCAGAGGGCTAATCTATCTCAAAGTGTGAAAGGTGCTTACGCAATATATGCCTTAAACAGCAGTAAAGTCCTGTGCCAAAAACGAGCTGTACCTTACTGACGTTAGCTTGCAGAGCCTTGACATACTGTAGTTCTAGACCTTCCAAGATGACTTGTCTCCTTCTCTCAGGGGTACTGTGTTGGTGAAGTTGTTTCTTAGGCAGCTGAAGCCACAGAGATAGAAACCCTCTGGACATGTGGTCTGGTCTGCAGATACTCTTACACCTCCTTCCTGTAGCTCTTGCTCAGACTAGACTCACAAACCAAGGGGCAGAGCAAGTCCATCACCTTAGCAACCTAACTACATTGCCATTAAGGTTGAAAAGATAAGTTTGTTTACAGCAAATCATAACATTCAACTTGGTAATATAAGATTAAGGGTCCATTCACACATCCGTATGTGTTTTGCGGACCGCACATCGCCACTGCCAGCACTATAATAGAAAATGCCTAATCTTGTCCGCAATTGCGGGCAAGAATAGGACATGTTCTATTTTTTTCGGGAACGGAATTGCGAACCCGGAAGTGCGGATCCGCATTTCCGGATCCGGACAGCACATAGTGTGGCCCCATAGAAATGAATGGGTCTGCAATTCCGTTCTGCAAAATGCGGAAAGGCATTGCGGACGTGTGAATGGAGCCTAACTCTTCAGCAGTGATTAGCCTCTGCAGTGGCCTTCTGAGACATGTAATGTTTCTATGATATTAAAAGATGGCTGAAATCCATTCCAAATCATAGAGAACAGTGGTGGAGGCTCTATTTATATCAAGCTGTGTTCACATGTTAAAGCCACAAATGCATTCAATATTGAATCTGACGGTAGAATAAAAAGATATGTTAAGCAGTCCAGAGCCTTCTGGTTTACAGAGTAAAATTCTGTCCGCTTCAATAGATTTCTGTTTAACTTGATATAGAAATATTATCTTAGGTTTGCAAGCCCCAAGGTCAAGCCTGGATGAAGCCTGTGAGAAATGGCTTTATTTTTTTACTTTAATATGTGCCCCAAGATGCCAAAAAGGATTAGGAATGGAGACCGTGAGACCTGGATGAAATGGCTTCTTGTCACTTGTACTTCACACATACGGTGCTGTAAATAGTGCTGTATATACTGTGTACAAAGCAGGTAAATCAGCAGTAAAAGCAGCAGCCTTAGTTTTATTATATGGCAGTTTAATTATGTATAGCAGTATTACTCATTCACTGTATGGCAGAATTATCGATTCACTGCGTGGCTGTATTATTCATTTTCTGTGTGGTCGTAGTATGCATTCACTGTTTAGTGGTAGTATTCATTAGCTGTATGGTGGTAATATTCAGTCACTGAATGGTGATTTTATTTAATTTTATAATGGTGATATTGTTCATCCACTGTGTGGTGGCGTTATCCAATCACTGTATGGGGATACTGTTTACGGTAATCACTGTGTGGTGGCAGTCAGACTTCATAGTGGAGTTGTTCATATAGTGTAAAATTGTATTAGTAAGTGAATTTATAACAGTTTAGTCATTGACTGTATGATGGTTTCATTCATTTACTGCATGGCGGTATTATTCAGACACTGTATGGCAGCATTATTTGAGCACGGTATTGTGCTGTTAGGTGGTATTCAGACTGTATGTGTCACGGAATGTGTACAGGTAACAAGGCAAAACAACATGCATAAATGACTCGCTGGATCCAAAAGCTAAGGAACAAAAGGGAGACCCCTGTAGAAGACCTGGCACTTTCCCTGGCTGCTCAGCCTATGCATAGATCCGAATGGTGGAGGTATGCATATCCACGTACCTTGACTATATAACCCCTGAGCACCCTACAATAGTGAGGGGACACGACCACCGGCTCCCTACACCAGACACGGAGGGAGTCAGGGTCACCTGGGATCCAGCAAACAGAAAATAACAGATAACAGTTTAACACTTAACTTTGTAGAGGAGAGGAGAACCAGATGGGCATGCACACATACTCCAGGAAGAAATATAAGCTGCCCAGAAAAGCCTTCTGGGGAAGAATTTAAAGGGAAGCAATTAGTCCAACACATGACAGCTGAGAGAGGCTGACGAGAGGAGGAGCTGAATACCACAACACAGAAACTCAAGGAGGAGGTTCTGAAAGGCCTCTGTCAGAGCTTCTCAGCTGTCTGGTTGTGACAGTACCCCTCCCTCTACGAGTTGACTCCGGACACTCAGAACCCACCTTCTCAGGATGGGACCTATGGAAAGCCCTGATGAGACGAGAGGCTTTAATGTCCGTCACTGGGACCCACATCCTCTCCTCAGGACCATACCCCTCCCAGTGAACAAGGTACTGAAGAGAACCGCGGACAAGACGAGAATCCACAATCCCAGAGACCTGAAATTCAAGATTCCCATCAACCATAATCGGAGGAGGAGGCAAAGGCGAGGGTACAATGGGTTGAACATAAGGTTTCAATAAGGACTTATGAAAAACATTATGGATCTTCCAAGTCTGAGGAAGATCAAGACGGTATGCAACAGGATTGATGACAGACAGGATTTTGTAAGGCCCAATAAACCTAGGACCCAACTTCCAGGAGGGAACCTTCAATTTGATATTCTTGGTAGACAACCACACCAGATCACCAACATTCAGGTCCGGACCAAGCACACGTCTCTTATCTGCCACAGGCTTATATCTCTCACTCATGCTCTTTAGATTATCTTGAATCTTTTGCCAAATAGATGACAAAGACGAGGAGAATCTGTCCTCATCAGGTAAACCAGAAGACCCCTCTCCCGAGAAAGTCCCAAACTGTGGATGAAACCCATATGCACCAAAAAATGGTGACTTATCAGAGGACTCCTGACGACGGTTATTTAAAGCAAACTCAGCAAGGGACAAAAAAGAACACCAATCCTCTTGATTCTCCGCCACAAAACAACGCAGATATGTCTCCAGATTCTGATTGACGCGCTCTGTCTGGCCATTCGACTGCGGGTGGAAAGCAGAAGAGAATGACAACCGAACCCCCAAGCGAGAACAGAAAGCCTTCCAGAATCTGGAAACAAACTGCGTGCCCCTATCAGAGACTATGTCTGAAGGAATACTGTGCAATTTGACAATGTGATCAACAAATGCCTGCGCCAGCGTCTTAGCATTGGGCAAACCAGGAAAAGGGATGAAATGCACCATTTTGCTAAAACGGTCCACCACCACCAGAATCAAAGTCTTCCCCGAGGAACGAGGCAGGTCCGTTATGAAGTCCATGGACAGATGTGTCCAAGGACGGGAAGGAATGGGTAAGGGAAGGAGAGGACCTGATGGCCGTGAATGAGGGACTTTGGCACGAGCGCAAGTCTCGCAGGCTGCCACAAAACCCTCAACCGACTTACGAAGCGCAGGCCACCAGAATCTCCGAGCGATGAGATCCAGTGTGGCTCTTACCCCCGGGTGCCCAGCAAGGACCGTATCGTGGTGTTCTTTAAAAATCTTGTGTCTTAAAGCGAGAGGCACAAACAACCTCCCAGGAGGACAAAGATCAGGAGCCTCTGACTGGGCTGCCTGCACCTCTGCCTCCAATTCAGGAAAAAGAGCAAAGACCACCACACCTTCAGCCAAAATGGGACCCGGGTCTTCAAAATTCCCGCCTCCCGGAAAACAACGTGACAGGGCATCTGCCTTCACATTCTTAACTCCAGGGCGGAACGTGACAACAAAATTAAACCTAGAAAAGAACAACGACCATCTGGCCTGTCTCGGGTTCAGACGCTTGGCTGACTCCAAGTAGGCCAGATTTTTATGGTCAGTAAATACGGTAATAGGGTGTCTGGCTCCCTCTAGCCAATGGCGCCATTCCTCAAAAGCCAACTTGATGGCCAACAATTCCCTATCTCCCACATCGTAATTTCTCTCTGCGGAGGAGAGTTTTCTTGTGAAAAAGGCACACGGTCGCCAATTGGCAGGAGAGGAACCCTGAGACAAGACCGCCCCCACACCCACCTCAGAAGCATCAACCTCAACTATGAAGGGTAACGAAACATCAGGTTGCACCAAGATGGGAGCGGAAGCAAAACTCTCCTTGATATCAGAAAAAGCCTTACGAGCCTCTACTGACCAAGAAGAAAAATCTACCCCCTTTCTGGTCATATCAGTGAGTGGTTTAACAATAGAAGAATAATTCAAAATGAACTTCCTGTAATAATTGGCAAAGCCCAAAAAACGCATCAGCGCCTTTTGATTCTCAGGAAGCTCCCACTCAAGCACAGCGCGGACCTTCTCGGGGTCCATGCGAAAACCAGAAGCGGAGAGAAGAAACCCCAGAAATTGAATTTCTGGAACCGCAAACACACATTTTTCCAGTTTCGCATATAATTTATTCTCCCGCAGAATGAGCAAGACCTGACGTAAATGTTCCTTATGAGTTTTGAAATCGGGAGAAAAAATCAAAATGTCATCCAAATACACCAATACAAATTTTCCCATCAAATGATAAAAAATGCTGTTCACGAAATGCTGAAAAACGGCTGGGGCATTCATCAAACCAAAAGGCATAACCAAGTTTTCAAAATGGCCCTCAGGGGTATTGAAGGCCGTCTTCCATTTGTCCCCTTCTCTGACCCTGACCAGGTTGTATGCCCCTCTTAAATCTAATTTGGAAAAGACTTTAGCCCCAACAACCTGGTTAAATAGGTCCGGGATCAGAGGAAGCGGATAAGGGTCACGAATTGTGATATTGTTCAGCTCCCTGAAATCCAGACAAGGTCTTAAAGAACCATCTTTTTTCTTAACAAAGAAAAAACCAGCGGCAACAGGTGACTTCGAGGGTCGTATGTGTCCCTTTCTCAGACTCTCAGAGATATAAGCACGCATAGTGATCCTCTCAGGTTGGGAAAGATTGTATAAACGAGATTTAGGCAGCTTGGCGTCTGGGATGAGATTAATAGGGCAATCGTACTCCCTGTGCGGGGGCAAATCCTGAACTCCACTCTCAGAGAAGACATCCGAAAATTCAGAGAGAAAAGATGGTATAGTCTTAGTAGCAACCTCAGAAACAGATGTCATGAGGCAATTCTCTCTGCAAAAGTCACTCCAACCATTTATTTGCTTCGCTTGCCAATCAATGGTGGGGTTATGCTTAGTGAGCCAGGGCAGCCCCAACACTAGAGGGGTGGGCAAACCGCTAAGGACGAAACATGACACATCCTCAACATGAGCATCACTCACAATTAAACGGATATTGTGAACTATGCCCTTTAATGATTTCTGAGAAAGTGGAGCGGAATCGATAGCAAAAACAGGAATATCCTTTCTCAAAGCGCACACCTGGAAACCATGAGTTATCGCAAATTGATTATCAATGAGATTGACCGCTGCTCCACTATCCACAAAAATCTCACAAAAAATGTTCTTGCTCTCTAGCGCCACCCTAGCCGGCAGGACAAAACGGGAACTACAAGCAAACGGAAAACCTTCAATTTCCGCCTCAACCCTGCCAATAGTAACAGACGGAACATTTTTCAAGGATTTTTTCCTCTTTGTTTCTTTATTATACCCAGAGAACTGCCTAAATCTCCTAGAGGGACAAATATTTGCCAAATGATTAATACCTCCACAACAAAAACAAACCGTCCCATGCGGGCTGAATCTTCTATTGTCCGAAGCAATCAACCCCAGCTGCATGGGCTCCTGCTCAGAAGGGGCTGACAGCGACTGAGACCCCTGCGCACAGAATGGGACCGCTGCACAGTCCTGGGACCGAGTATGACAGGAAGGAGAGATCTCTCCTCTCTCTCTAAGACGCCTGTCAATACGAACGGCCTGAGACATAGCAGAGTCCAAAGAAATAGGCCTTTCATGAAAGGCAAATGCATCTTTCAATCCCTCTGAAAGACCATGGCAAAATTGACTTCGGAGTGCAGCATCATTCCAACCAGTATCAGCTGCCCATCTCCGAAATTCTGAGCAGTATATTTCTGCGGATTGTTTACCCTGGCATAAGAGACGTAGTCTAGACTCCGCCAGAGCAATACGATCCGGATCATCATATATCTGACCCAGGGCTAAAAAGAATTCATCCACTGAACGGAGAGGCCGTGCCCCCTCCGGCAGCGAAAAGGCCCAGGACTGAGCGTTACCTCTGAGCAGCGATATAATGATCCCCACCCTCCGTTCCTCATCTCCAGAGGAAAGGGGAAGAAGGCGAAAATGGAGTTTGCAAGCCTCTCTAAAACGCACAAAATTCTCACTACCCCCGGAGAACGTATCCGGGAGCGAGATCTTAGGCTCAGAACAAGCTCCATGAACGCAAGCTGAACCGGTCACTTGAAGCTGAGAAAAAGTCTTACGGAGGTCAGCTACCTCCAATGAAAGACCCTGGAAGCGTTCAGCCAAAAGTGAAACCGGATCCATGCTTAAGACGGTTTTGGCGGCTTATAATGTCACGGAATGTGTACAGGTAACAAGGCAAAACAACATGCATAAATGACTCGCTGGATCCAAAAGCTAAGGAACAAAAGGGAGACCCCTGTAGAAGACCTGGCACTTTCCCTGGCTGCTCAGCCTATGCATAGATCCGAATGGTGGAGGTATGCATATCCACGTACCTTGACTATATAACCCCTGAGCACCCTACAATAGTGAGGGGACACGACCACCGGCTCTCTACACCAGACACGGAGGGAGTCAGGGTCACCTGGGATCCAGCAAACAGAAAATAACAGATAACAGTTTAACACTTAACTTTGTAGAGGAGAGGAGAACCAGATGGGCATGCACACATACTCCAGGAAGAAATATAAGCCGCCCAGAAAAGCCTTCTGGGGAAGAATTTAAAGGGAAGCAATTAGTCCAACACATGACAGCTGAGAGAGGCTGACGAGAGGAGGAGCTGAATACCACAACACAGAAACTCAAGGAGGAGGTTCTGAAAGGCCTCTGTCAGAGCTTCTCAGCTGTCTGGTTGTGACAGTATGGCAGTGTTTTATCTTATGTTTATGTAGGTACAGTATAATAAACACTACATATTATGATTAGGGATGAGCGAACTCGAACTGTATAGTTCGGGTTCGTACCGAATTTTGGGGTGTCCGTGACACGGACCCGAACCCGGACATTTTCGTAAAAGTCCGGGTTCGGGTTCGGTGTTCGTCGCTTTCTTGGCGCTTTTTGACGCTTTCTTGGCGCTTTTTGAAAGGCTGCAAAGCAGCCAATCAACAAGCGTCATACTACTTGCCCCAAGAGGCCATCACAGCCATGCCTACTATTGGCATGGCTGTGATTGGCCAGAGCACCATGTGACCCAGCCTCTATTTAAGCTGGAGTCACATAGCGCCGCCCGTCACTCTGCTCTGATTAGCGTAGGGAGAGGTTGCGGCTGCGACAGTAGGGCGAGATTAGGCAGATTAACTCCTCCAAAGGACTTGATTATTGATCGATCTGCAGCTGTGGGTCATTGAGCTGCTGATACTCAATTGCTCACTGTTTTTAGGCTGCCCAGACCGTTTGTCAGTCACTTTTTTCTGGGGTGATCGGCGGCCATTTTGTGTCTTGTGGTGCGCCAGCACAAGCTGCGACCAAGTGCATTTAACCCTCAATGGTGTGGTTGTTTTTTGGCTAAAGCCTACATCAGGGTGAAGCTGTCACACCAAGTGCATTTAACCAGCAATAGTCTGTTTATTTTTTGGCCATATACTACATCAGGGGCAAGCTGCGCCTGTCACCAAGTGCATTTAACCCTCAATGGTGTGGTTGTTTTTTGGCTAAAGCCTACATCAGGGTGAAGCTGTCACACCAAGTGCATTTAACCAGCAATAGTCTGTTTATTTTTTGGCCATATACTACATCAGGGGCAAGCTGCGCCTGTCACCAAGTGCATTTAACCCTCAATGGTGTGGTTGTTTTTTGGCTAAAGCCTACATCAGGGTGAAGCTGTCACACCAAGTGCATTTAACCAGCAATAGTCTGTTTATTTTTTGGCCATATACTACATCAGGGGCAAGCTGCGCCTGTCACCAAGTGCATTTAACCCTCAATGGTGTGGTTGTTTTTTGGCTAAAGCCTACATCAGGGTGAAGCTGTCACACCAAGTGCATTTAACCAGCAATAGTCTGTTTATTTTTTGGCCATATACTACATCAGGGGCAAGCTGCGCCCGTCACCAAGTGCATTTAACCCTCAGTAGTGTGGTTGGTCAAGCTGTCACACCAAGTGCATTTAACCAGCAATAGTCTGTTAATTTTTTGGCCATATACTACATCAGGGGCAAGCTGCGCCTGTCACCAAGTGCATTTAACCCTCAGTAGTGTGGTTGGTCAAGCTGTCACACCAAGTGCATTTAACCAGCAATAGTGTGGTTATTTTTTTGGCCATATCCCAGTCTAATTCTGTCAGTAAATCTATACCTGTCACCCAGCGCCTAAATACTAGGCCTCAAATTTATATCCCGCTAAATCTGTCGTTACCGCTGTACTGTTCTGGCTGGGCAAGTTATTTAGTGTCCGTCAAAGCACATTTTTTGTTCTGGGTTGAAATACAATTCCCAATTTAGCAATTTCCTAATTTAGTGGTTTCTGCTGTATCAGAGCTATTTGAAATCTATCCCTAAAAGGGTATATAATATTCAAGGTGCACATAGGGTCATTCAGAATAACTTCACACACACGCTACTGTGCATTTCCAAGTCTAATTCCGTCAGTAAATCTATACCTGTCACCCAGCGCCTAAATACTAGGCCTCAAATTTATATCCCGCTAAATCTGTCGTTACTGCTGTACTGTTCTGGCTGGGCAAGTTATTTAGTGTCCGTCAAAGCACATTTTTTGTTCTGGGTTGAAATACAATTCCCAATTTAGCAATTTCCTAATTTAGTGGTTTCTGCTGTATCAGAGCTATTTGAAATCTATCCCTAAAAGGGTATATAATATTCAAGGTGCACATAGGGTCATTCAGAATAACTTCACACACACGCTACTGTGCATTTCCAAGTCTAATTCCGTCAGTAAATCTATACCTGTCACCCAGCGCCTAAATACTAGGCCTCAAATTTATATCCCGCTAAATCTGTCGTTACTGCTGTACTGTTCTGGCTGGGCAAGTTATTTAGTGTCCGTCAAAGCACATTTTTTGTTCTGGGTTGAAATACAATTCCCAATTTAGCAATTTCCTAATTTAGTGGTTTCTGCTGTATCAGGCCTACTTTAAATACATCCCTAAAAGGGTATATAATATTCAAGGTGCACATAGGGTCATTCAGAATAACTTCACACACACGCTACTGTGCATTTCCAAGTCTAATTCCGTCAGTAAATCTATACCTGTCACCCAGCGCCTAAATACTAGGCCTCAAATTTATATCCCGCTAAATCTGTCGTTACTGGTGTACTGTTCTGGCTGGGCAAGTTATTTAGTGTCCGTCAAAGCACATTTTTTGTTCTGGGTTGAAATACAATTCCCAATTTAGCAATTTCCTAATTTAGTGGTTTCTGCTGTATCAGGCCTACTTTAAATACATCCCTAAAAGGGTATATCAGAATTCAAGGTGCTGATAGGGTCATTCTGAATAACTTCACACACACGCTACTGTGCATTTCCAAGTCTAATTCCGTCAGTAAATCTATACCTGTCACCCAGCGCCTAAATACTAGGCCTCAAATTTATATCCCGCTAAATCTGTCGTTACTGCTGTACTGTTCTGGCTGGGCAAGTTATTTAGTGTCCGTCAAAGCACATTTTTTGTTCTGGGTTGAAATACAATTCCCAATTTAGCAATTTCCTAATTTAGTGGTTTCTGCTGTATCAGAGCTATTTGAAATCTATCCCTAAAAGGGTATATAATATTCAAGGTGCACATAGGGTCATTCTGAATAACTTCACACACACGCTACTGTGCATTTCCAAGTCTAATTCCGTCAGTAAATCTATACCTGTCACCCAGCGCCTAAATACTAGGCCTCAAATTTATATCCCGCTAAATCTGTCGTTACTGCTGTACTGTTCTGGCTGGGCAAGTTATTTAGTGTCCGTCAAAGCACATTTTTTGTTCTGGGTTGAAATACAATTCCCAATTTAGCAATTTCCTAATTTAGTGGTTTCTGCTGTATCAGAGCCTACTTTAAATACTATCCCTAAAAGGGTATATAATATTCAAGGTGCACATAGGGTCATTCAGAATAACTTCACACACACGCTACTGTGCATTTCCAAGTCTAATTCCGTCAGTAAATCTATACCTGTCACCCAGCGCCTAAATACTAGGCCTCAAATTTATATCCCGCTAAATCTGTCGTTACTGGTGTACTGTTCTGGCTGGGCAAGTTATTTAGTGTCCGTCAAAGCACATTTTTTGTTCTGGGTTGAAATACAATTCCCAATTTAGCAATTTCCTAATTTAGTGGTTTCTGCTGTATCAGGCCTACTTTAAATACATCCCTAAAAGGGTATATAATATTCAAGGTGCACATAGGGTCATTCAGAATAACTTCACACACACGCTACTGTGCATTTCCAAGTCTAATTCCGTCAGTAAATCTATACCTGTCACCCAGCGCCTAAATACTAGGCCTCAAATTTATATCCCGCTAAATCTGTCGTTACTGGTGTACTGTTCTGGCTGGGCAAGTTATTTAGTGTCCGTCAAAGCACATTTTTTGTTCTGGGTTGAAATACAATTCCCAATTTAGCAATTTCCTAATTTAGTGGTTTCTGCTGTATCAGGCCTACTTTAAATACATCCCTAAAAGGGTATATAATATTCAAGGTGCACATAGGGTCATTCTGAATAACTTCACACACACGCTACTGTGCATTTCCAAGTCTAATTCCGTCAGTAAATCTATACCTGTCACCCAGCGCCTAAATACTAGGCCTCAAATTTATATCCCGCTAAATCTGTCGTTACTGCTGTACTGTTCTGGCTGGGCAAGTTATTTAGTGTCCGTCAAAGCACATTTTTTGTTCTGGGTTGAAATACAATTCCCAATTTAGCAATTTCCTAATTTAGTGGTTTCTGCTGTATCAGAGCTATTTGAAATCTATCCCTAAAAGGGTATATAATATTCAAGGTGCACATAGGGTCATTCAGAATAACTTCACACACACGCTACTGTGCATTTCCAAGTCTAATTCCGTCAGTAAATCTATACCTGTCACCCAGCGCCTAAATACTAGGCCTCAAATTTATATCCCGCTAAATCTGTCGTTACTGGTGTACTGTTCTGGCTGGGCAAGTTATTTAGTGTCCGTCAAAGCACATTTTTTGTTCTGGGTTGAAATACAATTCCCAATTTAGCAATTTCCTAATTTAGTGGTTTCTGCTGTATCAGGCCTACTTTAAATACATCCCTAAAAGGGTATATCAGAATCAGGGTGCTGATAGGGTCATTCTGAATAACTTCACACACACGCTACTGTGCATTTCCAAGTCTAATTCTGTCAGTAAACTCATACCTGTCACCCAGCGCCTAAATACTACGCCTCAAATTTATATTCAGCTGAATTTGAATACAATACATTGGGCCAAATAATATTTTTGTTGTTGTGGTGAACGATAACAATGAGGAAAACATCTAGTAAGGGACGTGGACGTGGACATGGTCGTGGTGGTGTTAGTGGACCCTCTGGTGCTGGGAGAGGACGTGGCCGTTCTGCCACATCCACACGTCCTAGTGTACCAACTACCTCAGGTCCCAGTAGCCGCCAGAATTTACAGCGATATATGGTGGGGCCCAATGCCGTTCTAAGGATGGTAAGGCCTGAGCAGGTACAGGCATTAGTCAATTGGGTGGCCGACAGTGGATCCAGCACGTTCACATTATCTCCCACCCAGTCTTCTGCAGAAAGCGCACAGATGGCGCCTGAAAACCAACCCCATCAGTCTGTCACATCACCCCCATGCATACCAGGGAAACTGTCTCAGCCTCAAGTTATGCAGCAGTCTCTTATGCTGTTTGAAGACTCCGCTGGCAGGGTTTCCCAAGGGCATCCACCTAGCCCTTCCCCAGCGGTGAAAGACATAGAATGCACTGACGCACAACCACTTATGTTTCCTGATGATGAGGACATGGGAATACCACCTCAGCATGTCTCTGATGATGACGAAACACAGGTGCCAACTGCTGCGTCTTTCTGCAGTGTGCAGACTGAACAGGAGGTCAGGGATCAAGACTGGGTGGAAGACGATGCAGGGGACGATAAGGTCCTAGACCCCACATGGAATGAAGGTCGTGCCACTGACTTTCACAGTTCGGAGGAAGAGGCAGTGGTGAGACCGAGCCAACAGCGTAGCAAAAGAGGGAGCAGTGGGCAAAAGCAGAACACCCGCCGCCAAGAGACTCCGCCTGCTACTGACCGCCGCCATCTGGGACCGAGCACCCCAAAGGCAGCTTCAAGGAGTTCCCTGGCACGGCACTTCTTCAAACAATGTGCTGACGACAAGACCCGAGTGGTTTGCACGCTGTGCCATCAGAGCCTGAAGCGAGGCATTAACGTTCTGAACCTTAGCACAACCTGCATGACCAGGCACCTGCATGCAAAGCATGAACTGCAGTGGAGTAAACACCTTAAAAACAAGGAAGTCACTCAGGCTCCCCCTGCTACCTCTTCTGCTGCTGCCGCCTCGGCCTCTTCTGCTGCTGCCGCCTCGGCCTCTTCCTCCGCCTCTGGAGGAACGTTGGCACCTGCCGCCCAGCAAACAGGGGATGTACCACCAACACCACCACCACCTCCGTCACCAAGCATCTCAACCATGTCACACGGCAGCGTTCAGCTCTCCATCTCACAAACATTTGAGAGAAAGCGTAAATTCCCACCTAGCCACCCTCGATCCCTGGCCCTGAATGCCAGCATTTCTAAACTACTGGCCTATGAAATGCTGTCATTTAGGCTGGTTGACACAGATAGCTTCAAACAGCTCATGTCGCTTGTTGTCCCACAGTATGTTGTTCCTAGCCGGCACTACTTCTCCAAGAGAGCCGTGCCTTCCCTGCACAACCAAGTATCCGATAAAATCAAGTGTGCACTGCGCAACGCCATCTGTGGCAAGGTTCACCTAACCACAGATACGTGGACCAGTAAGCACGGCCAGGGACGCTATATCTCCCTAACTGCACACTGGGTAAATGTAGTGGCAGCTGGGCCCCAGGCGGAGAGCTGTTTGGCGCACGTCCTTCCGCCGCCAAGGATCGCAGGGCAACATTCTTTGCCTCCTGTTGCCACCTCCTCCTTCTCGGCTTCCTCCTCCTCTTCTTCCACCTGCTCATCCAGTCAGCCACACACCTTCACCACCAACTTCAGCACAGCCCGGGGTAAACGTCAGCAGGCCATTCTGAAACTCATATGTTTGGGGGACAGGCCCCACACCGCACAGGAGTTGTGGCGGGGTATAGAACAACAGACCGACGAGTGGTTGCTGCCGGTGAGCCTCAAGCCCGGCCTGGTGGTGTGTGATAATGGGCGAAATCTCGTTGCAGCTCTGGGACTAGCCGGTTTGACGCACATCCCTTGCTTGGCGCATGTGCTGAATTTGGTGGTGCAGAAGTTCATTCACAACTACCCCGACATGTCAGAGCTGCTGCATAAAGTGCGGGCCGTCTGTTCGCGCTTCCGGCGTTCACATCCTGCCGCTGCTCGCCTGTCTGCGCTACAGCGTAACTTCGGCCTTCCCGCTCACCGCCTCATATGCGACGTGCCCACCAGGTGGAACTCCACCTTGCACATGCTGGACAGACTGTGCGAGCAGCAGCAGGCCATAGTGGAGTTTCAGCTGCAGCACGCACGGGTCAGTCGCACTACGGAACAGCACCACTTCACCACCAATGACTGGGCCTCCATGCGAGACCTGTGTGCCCTGTTGCGCTGTTTCGAGTACTCCACCAACATGGCCAGTGGCGATGACGCCGTTATCAGCGTTACAATACCACTTCTATGTCTCCTTGAGAAAACACTTAGGGCGATGATGGAAGAGGAGGTGGCCCAGGAGGAGGAGGAGGAGGAAGAGGGGTCATTTTTAGCACTTTCAGGCCAGTCTCTTCGAAGTGACTCAGAGGGAGGTTTTTTGCAACAGCAGAGGCCAGGTACAAATGTGGCCAGCCAGGGCCCACTACTGGAGGACGAGGATGAGGAGGAGGAGGTGGAGGAGGATGAGGATGAAGCATGGTCACAGCGGGGTGGCACCCAACGCAGCTCGGGCCCATCACTGGAGCGTGGCTGGGGGGAAAGGCAGGACGATGACGATACGCCTCCCACAGAGGACAGCTTGTCCTTACCCCTGGGCAGCCTGGCACACATGAGCGACTACATGCTGCAGTGCCTGCGCAACGACAGCAGAGTTGCCCACATTTTAACGTGTGCGGACTACTGGGTTGCCACCCTGCTGGATCCACGGTACAAAGACAATGTGCCCACCTTACTTCCTGCACTGGAGCGTGATAGGAAGATGCGCGAGTACAAGCACACGTTGGTAGACGCGCTACTGAGAGCATTCCCAAATGTCACAGGGGAACAAGTGGAAGCCCAAGGCCAAGGCAGAGGAGGAGCAAGAGGTCGCCAAGGCAGCTGTGTCACGGCCAGCTCCTCTGAGGGCAGGGTTAGCATGGCAGAGATGTGGAAAAGTTTTGTCAACACGCCACAGCTAACTGCACCACCACCTGATACGCAACGTGTTAGCAGGAGGCAACATTTCACTAACATGGTGGAACAGTACGTGTGCACACCCCTCCACGTACTGACTGATGGTTCGGCCCCATTCAACTTCTGGGTCTCTAAATTGTCCACGTGGCCAGAGCTAGCCTTTTATGCCTTGGAGGTGCTGGCCTGCCCGGCGGCCAGCGTTTTGTCTGAACGTGTATTCAGCACGGCAGGGGGCGTCATTACAGACAAACGCAGCCGCCTGTCTACAGCCAATGTGGACAAGCTGACGTTCATAAAAATGAACCAGGCATGGATCCCACAGGACCTGTCCGTCCCTTGTCCAGATTAGACATTAACTACCTCCCCTTAACCATATATTATTGTACTCCAGGGCACTTCCTCATTCAATCCTATTTTTATTTTCATTTTACCATTATATTGCGAGGCTACCCAAAGTTGAATGAACCTCTCCTCTGTCTGGGTGCTGGGGCCTAAATATATGCCAATAAACTGTTCCAATGTTGGGTGACGTGAAGCCTGATTCTCTGCTATGACATGCAGACTAATTCTCTGCTGACATGAAGCCAGATCCTCTGTTACGGGACCTCTCTCCTCTGCCTGGGTGCTGGGCCTAAATATCTGACAATGGACTGTTGCAGTGGTGGCTGACGTGAAGCCTTATTTTCTGCTATGACATGCAGACTAATTCTCTGCTGACATGAAGCCAGATCCTCTGTTACGGGACCTCTCTCCTCTGCCTGGGTGCTGGGCCTAAATTTATGAAAATGGACTGTTGCATTGGTGGCTGACGTGAAGCCTGATTCTCTGCTATGATATGAAGACTGATTCTCTGCTGACATGAAGCCAGATTGTCTGTTACGGGACCTCTCTCCTCTGCCTGGGTGCTGGGCCTAAATATCTGACAATGGACTGTTGCATTGGTGACTGACGTGAAGCCTGATTCTCTGCTATGATATGAAGACTGATTCTCTGCTGACATGAAGCCAGATTGTCTGTTACGGGACCTCTCTCCTCTGCCTGGGTGCTGGGCCTAAATTTATGAAAATGGACTGTTGCATTGGTGGCTGACGTGAAGCCTGATTCTCTGCTATGACATGAAGACTGATTCTCTGCTGACATGAAGCCAGATTGTCTGTTACGGGACCTCTCTCCTCTGCCTGGGTGCTGGGCCTAAATATCTGACAATGGACTGTTGCATTGGTGGCTGACGTGAAGCCTGATTCTCTGCTATGATATGAAGACTGATTCTCTGCTGACATGAAGCCAGATTGTCTGTTACGGGACCTCTCTCCTCTGCCTGGGTGCTGGGCCTAAATTTATGAAAATGGACTGTTGCAGTGGTGAGTGACGTGAAGCCTGATTCTCTGCTATGACATGAAGACTGATTCTCTGCTGACATGAAGCCAGATTGTCTGTTACGGGACCTCTCTCCTCTGCATGGGTGCTGGGCCTAAATTTATGAAAATGGACTGTTGCAGTGGTGGGTGACGTGAAGCCTGATTCTCTGCTATGATATGAAGACTGATTCTCTGCTGACATGAAGCCAGATTGTCTGTTACGGGACCTCTCTCTTCTGCCTGGGTGCTGGGCCTAAATTTATGAAAATGGACTGTTGCATTGGTGGCTGACGTGAAGCCTGATTCTCTGCTATGACATGAAGACTGATTCTCTGCTGACATGAAGCCAGATTGTCTGTTACGGGACCTCTCTCCTCTGCCTGGGTGCTGGGCCTAAATATCTGACAATGGACTGTTGCATTGGTGGCTGACGTGAAGCCTGATTCTCTGCTATGATATGAAGACTGATTCTCTGCTGACATGAAGCCAGATTGTCTGTTACGGGACCTCTCTCCTCTGCCTGGGTGCTGGGCCTAAATATCTGACAATGGACTGTTGCATTGGTGGCTGACGTGAAGCCTGATTCTCTGCTATGATATGAAGACTGATTCTCTGCTGACATGAAGCCAGATTGTCTGTTACGGGACCTCTCTCCTCTGCCTGGGTGCTGGGCCTAAATTTATGAAAATGGACTGTTGCAGTGGTGGTTGACGTGAAGCCTGATTCTCTGCTATGACATGAAGACTGATTCTCTGCTGACATGAAGCCAAATTTTCTGTTACGGGACCTCTCTCCTCTGCCTGGGTGCTGGGCCTAAATTTATGAAAATGGACTGTTGCAGTGGTGGGTGACGTGAAGCCTGATTCTCTGCTATGATATGAAGACTGATTCTCTGCTGACATGAAGCCAGATTGTCTGTTACGGGACCTCTCTCTTCTGCCTGGGTGCTGGGCCTAAATTTATGAAAATGGACTGTTGCATTGGTGGCTGACGTGAAGCCTGATTCTCTGCTATGACATGAAGACTGATTCTCTGCTGACATAAAGCCAGATTGTCTGTTACGGGACCTCTCTCCTCTGCCTGGGTGCTGGGCCTAAATATCTGACAATGGACTGTTGCATTGGTGGCTGACGTGAAGCCTGATTCTCTGCTATGATATGAAGACTGATTCTCTGCTGACATGAAGCCAGATTGTCTGTTACGGGACCTCTCTCCTCTGCCTGGGTGCTGGGCCTAAATATCTGACAATGGACTGTTGCATTGGTGGCTGACGTGAAGCCTGATTCTCTGCTATGATATGAAGACTGATTCTCTGCTGACATGAAGCCAGATTGTCTGTTACGGGACCTCTCTCTTCTGCCTGGGTGCTGGGCCTAAATTTATGAAAATGGACTGTTGCAGTGGTGGTTGACGTGAAGCCTGATTCTCTGCTATGACATGAAGACTGATTCTCTGCTGACATGAAGCCAGATTTTCTGTTACGGGACCTCTCTCCTCTGCCTGGGTGCTGGGCCTAAATATCTGACAATGGACTGTTGCATTGGTGGCTGACGTGAAGCCTGATTCTCTGCTATGACATGAAGACTGATTCTCTGCTGACATGAAGCCAGATTGTCTGTTACGGGACCTCTCTCTTCTGCCTGGGTGCTGGGCCTAAATTTATGAAAATGGACTGTTGCATTGGTGGCTGACGTGAAGCCTGATTCTCTGCTATGACATGAAGACTGATTCTCTGCTGACATGAAGCCAGATTGTCTGTTACGGGACCTCTCTCCTCTGCCTGGGTGCTGGGCCTAAATATCTGACAATGGACTGTTGCATTGGTGGCTGACGTGAAGCCTGATTCTCTGCTATGATATGAAGACTGATTCTCTGCTGACATGAAGCCAGATTGTCTGTTACGGGACCTCTCTCCTCTGCCTGGGTGCTGGGCCTAAATATCTGACAATGGACTGTTGCATTGGTGGCTGACGTGAAGCCTGATTCTCTGCTATGATATGAAGACTGATTCTCTGCTGACATGAAGCCAGATTGTCTGTTACGGGACCTCTCTCCTCTGCCTGGGTGCTGGGCCTAAATTTATGAAAATGGACTGTTGCAGTGGTGGTTGACGTGAAGCCTGATTCTCTGCTATGACATGAAGACTGATTCTCTGCTGACATGAAGCCAGATTTTCTGTTACGGGACCTCTCTCCTCTGCCTGGGTGCTGGGCCTAAATATCTGACAATGGACTGTTGCATTGGTGGCTGACGTGAAGCCTGATTCTCTGCTATGACATGAAGACTGATTCTCTGCTGACATGAAGCCAGATTCTCTGTTACGGGACCTCTCTCCTCTGCCTGGGTGCCGGGGCCTAAATATCTGAGAATGGACTGTTCCAGTGGTGGGTGACGTGAAGCCAGATTCTCTGCTATGGGACCTCTCTCCAATTGATTTTGGTTAATTTTTATTTATTTAATTTTTATTTTAATTCATTTCCCTATCCACATTTGTTTGCAGGGGATTTACCTACATGTTGCTGCCTTTTGCAGCCCTCTAGCCCTTTCCTGGGCTGTTTTACAGCCTTTTTAGTGCCGAAAAGTTCGGGTCCCCATTGACTTCAATGGGGTTCGGGTTCGGGACGAAGTTCGGATCGGGTTCGGATCCCGAACCCGAACATTTTCGGGAAGTTCGGCCGAACTTCTCCAACCCGAACATCCAGGTGTCCGCTCAACTCTAATTATGATTGATCCAAGAGTCAGCCCCGGCATTTAATTTTTTTAAGTTAAGACCCCCGATAAAAATAAAACTAGCATTATCACCTGTCCACTTCTTATAAACCAGACCCTGATCTTATCATTTTCAGCAAATTGATTTTTAAATACTGTAATTTCTTACAGATTACTGTGTGTATTCATTGATATTAGCAACCAATGCCAAGGCAAATAAAATCATCAAAAGAGGCATAAATACAAATGACAAGAACATAGTTCAATACATAATTACAAAGTTGATAAGATAAAAAAAAAAAGACACAGGTCCATCAAGTTTAACCAATAATCCCCCAGTATTGATCCAGAGGAAGACAAAAGCCCCAGTGAGGTGAATGTAATTTTCACCATATAAGGGGAAAATACTTTCTGTCTCCAATTATGTTCACACAATGTTTTTTGAAAGATCTGCTGGTCCATGCAAAGTCTGAACTGTGACAACTGCTGTGCATACTGTACTGGACCTCTGTCAGTAAGAAGACTGTTCTACTGTTAAACATCCTCTCATTACCTCATAGTTAAGGTTACTCTGCCTTGCACCTTTATGCTCATTTCCACCAAAGGCACCCCACCTAACACCAGGCAGGAGAAACCCAGAACTGGGGTGTTCCCTGAAGGGAAGAAAAGGTATGCCCTTCTCATCACTGTACAGCCCATCGGAGCAGCAGAGTGAAGACCTCCACCGTGAGTAACTACAACCTCCATCATTGCTCATCATTGTCTCACACTTCAGGTTACCCTGCCTTGCACCTCAAAACTCATCTCCACCAAGGACACCCCACTCAACACCAGGCAGAAGAAACAAAGAACCGAGGTGTGACCCAAAAGGAAGAAATGGTGCTACCTTCCCATTACTGCACGGCCAAAGGGAGCAGCAGAATGAGGACCTTCACCATGAGTAACTACTACCTCCATCAATGCTCATCATTGTCTCACACCTCAGGGAACCCTGCCTTGCACCTCAAAAATCATCTCCACCAAAGGCACCCCACCAAACACCAGGCAGGAGAAACCAAGAACTAAGAAGTGTCCCATAAGGAAGAACAAGTGCATCCTTCCCATAACTGAATAGCCCAAGGGAGCAGCAGAGTGAGGACCGCCACCATGAGTATCTGCTACCTTTATCAAGTACTGCCACCGTAAATAACTCACCACCTCCATCATTACTCATCAATGCCTCACACTTTCAGGGAAGCCTGCGGTGCACCTCAAAGCCTCATTGCGGCCAAGGACAGCCCACCGAATGCCAGGCAGGAGAAACAAAGGACCGAGGTGTGTCCTGAAGGGAAGAAACGGTGCGCCCTTCCCATAACTGAATAGCCCAAGGGAGCAGCAGAGTAAGGACCTCCACCATGAGTATCTGCTACTTTCATCAATGCTACCACCACTCCTGTCTTCTACACTTTTCCCGGGCTTGCGGCAGAATACCTAGCAAAGATATAAAATGTAATGTGAATTGCCCACAACTAGGTCAGTGTACCATCCTGTTTTTAGCAAAATGAAACAAACCACAAAAAAATACAAATTTACACAAAATCAATTGTTTTCTCATATAACAGATTCAAATGTCTTCCTATAATCCAAGGTACAGAGAGCGCTGCGCAATAAATAACTGTATATAAATGCCTAAGCAAACATCCGATTTCTCATAGGAACTAAAGTTAATGTCGCCTTTGAATGTCAAGTCACACCCAGGCACAAGGCAGGGAAAAGTGCCATCATCCAGCTACATCTGGTGCAATCTGCAGCTCCAACAGATGCAAGCAGAGTAATGTGCCCCGCGGGAATACAGATTTGAAATGGAAAAATAAATATTAGTGAAGGAGCGTGTAATATAATCTAATTGCTGAGGATATGGCTGCGCTGCAGTCACTGGGAGCTATTGAAGTGCCATGATTAAAAGGTGATGCGTGGAGTCTTCAATGAAAGCTTGTGTCTCAGAATTTATGTTGCACCACCATAGTGTTTCACTACAGGGATTCATTACATATCCAGATAATTGTCTCCAAACCTGGAAAATAATATTTATAAAATGGTTTCCCTTGAAGCACAGCAGTAGGTGACGCAAACTGTTTAACAAACTATTAAACGTAAAGGGGTATATCATATTCCAGGATGTTAATATTGATGGCCTGTTCTCAGGATCGGAGGGGGTCTGACACCCTGCACCCCGCTGAACAGCTAACAGATTGCTAGTGCTCCTGAATGAGGAGTTCCCCTCTGAATGTCCATGTCTGAGAACCCATTTAAAGGGCATCTGTCAGCAGTTTTGTACCTATGACACTGGCTGACCTGTTACTTGTGCACTTGGCAGCTGAAGACATCTCTGTTGGTCCCATGTTCATATGTGCCCGCATTGCTGATAAAAATGATTTTTTAATATATGCAAATTAGCCTCTAGGAGTAATGTGGGCGTTGCCGTTACACCTAGAGGCTCTGCTCTCTCTGCAACTGCTGCCCCCTCTGCACTTTGATTGACAGGTCCAGGCAGATGTGATCCTGTTTGCACGGGCTGGCCCTCTCAATCAAAGTGCAAAGGGCGCAGCAGTTGCAGAGAAAGCAGAGCCTCTAAGTGTAACGGTAACGCCCCCATTGCTCCTAGAGGCTCATTTGCATATATAGTAAAACATCATTTTTCTCAGCAATGTGAGCACATATGAACATGGGACCAACACAGATGCCTTCAGCTGCTAAGTGCACATGTAACAGGTCAGCCAGTGTCATAGGTACAAAACTGCTGACAGATGCCCTTTAAATATGCGGCATTAATTTAAAAAAGGCCCTGCTCAGATTGCATTTCTTATTCACCTTTAGAGAGACTACTATAGGTTTAATGCAAGGCCCCAAACGTATGGAAGTATTGGCAGAATGCCTATGTATTGAAAATCATGACATTTTTTGCATAACTCAGGTGAAGGGTGCCGTTAGTAAGACTCAGTATATGCACCGGGGACATATGTAGCCATATACCATGACCACAGCCTTAGCTGTCTGCTCAGGTTGTCTAGTATTACATTTTATTTCAACTTCAGAAATCACTCAGTGTGACACAAATTCAGTAATACCTGGAGGAGAGCGCTGAGCACCACAATAAACCCGTTATTCAAGGCACAAGCCTATTACTGAGAAGCCATGCTATATTTCATACTTAGCTGGAATTTTAATACACAATATTTACGGTATATTTTTCACACTTATATCCTTATAAATACCATATGTCTCCTACCTTAAGGGTGCCGTATGATATCTAAGTACCATCCAGCTTTGCCATGGTTTATTTAGCACAGAAATGCTGCCTATTCCATATGCATAACTCACTCTGGTATCCGTTTCTTTAGATCCTGCTGCATTTTGACATAGTGAATTTCTTTATTTTTTTTGTTTATTGGGTTTTGTTTTAGGTTTTTTTACCTCCTGTCTTCCAAGAGTCATACCTTTACTTTTCAGTTTATGTAGCCATATGAGGTCTTGTTTTTGCCAGGACAAGCTCGAATGTCACATATCCAAGCCTGCTAGAATCCCTGTTGGAAAACCCTGCCCTAGCACTTCACGTCTGCAAGGCAGGACCCAACGAGAATGAGCAGAACACTATCCTGAAAGCAAGGTAATTGATGATGGTGTGTCTACAGGGCACAGCTGGAATACCGCTTTAAAACAACCCTTTGGGTTTTTATATAAATATAACATAATATGGGGAGTCAATAGTTAAATTATCTGTCTATTGGGGCAAATGTCCCTTTTTAAAAATAGTTATGCCTGAGCAGCTCTACTCCAGCCTCAGAAGACATCTTGTGACCATGGCTTCCTTCATGTCTTTGGTGCTGTGACGGACTGAACCTTCACTGGGGCTACTGGAGAGGCTGGAGGGCTAGTCTCCTTCCTACGGACTATGCACCCAGAACTTTGGAGATCCCCCCCCCCCCTCAGTCTCTTGGGGTTACAAGGAGCTATTAACCTTGAATTATGTGTGGAGTATTATAGGCCATGTTATGTTTTATTAGTTCGGTAGAGGAATCTACCGACCACCAACCCCCCCCCCCCCCCCCCACCTGGCTCATTATTCTACAAAGGGAAAAGTGTGTAGCTTCTGCCTGTGAGTGATTATGTTATCCCATTGTGTTGGTTAATTGTATCACAGGTGGGTGTTTTCTGTCTGTGAGTGATTACGTTATCCCATTGTGTTGGTTAATTGTATCACAGGTGGGTGTTTTCTGTCTGTGAGTGATTACATTATCCCATTGTGTTGATTAATTGTATCACAGGTGGGTGTTTTCTGTCTGTGAGTGATTACGTTATCCCATTGTGTTGGTTAATTGTATCACAGGTGGGTGTTTTCTGTCTGTGAGTTATTACGTTATCCCATTGTGTTGATTAATTGTATCACATGTTTGTGTTTTCTGCCTGTAACTGCATGTGATTGGTTTATGTAAGAAACTGTCTCAGTCTTCCATAAGGTCCCCCATGGGAGTGTCCCTTCCTGAAAGACCTGCATAAAAGGCTCACGTGTTGCTCCATTAAAGTGTCCTGTTCTACCCTTCATGAAGTCTGGGCTCATGTTTGGGGGATTGGAGAACTACACTCTGGGGATTGCTATAATCATTATACTCTCCAGAGTATAATCCCTAGCTCTTGTAAGAGCTGTTCCTGTTTCTGAAGGAAGAGAGGTGCGCTCTCTGAAGGAAGAGAGGTGCACCCACTGGAACCTGGAAGCCTTGTCGTAGGTTCAGGGTGGGTAGATAAAGTCGAGATCCCAACCAAGCTGCGGCAGTTCGTGGGGTCGGCAGTGCTTGCGGTGTCAAGTGGAGTGCTTGGAGCCCTCAGTAAGCACTTGGAGCATCCATCAAGGGAGGTACCCAGTCGAGGTGCCAGGAGATCCGTTACAGGTTCCACACTTTATGTAGCCACATTTGACCACTAGATGATTCCCAGCTAATCCAGTTGGGTTCTGCTCTGACATTGGTGTCTTTTCTTCAAGGAGGAGGCGGCTATTACTGAAAAACACCATTTCATGGAAAAGAATTTCAAATTACTGTAAATTTCACCGCTGCAGGATTAAAGATGTTCTCTGTGAGCAAAAATATGTAGGAAGTCAGTATGACTGACAGATTAATTATTCACCAGCTCAGCGGTACACAGTTTAGAAGAATATTAAATCACAACATTGGGTTTATGGAGTCTTAAGTCAGAATTGTCTTGCTGTTGTCAAGAAACATCCAAGCAAACTAGTTCAAAAACTTTACTTTTTGGGCTTAGGGTTCAGTCATCCATAGTGGGTCTGTTGTAGAGTTTCAGCAGCAGAAAATCCATAGCAAATCTGGCTGGAATCCACCACTGCATTGTATTGCTAATCACAGGTTGCATGTAAAACCCGCAGTACAAGTCAGTTTATGCTGTGTTTTTTTTTTCTGCAGTGTGTGAATCAGATTTCTTTAATAATATTAATTTTACGACTACTGTATATGCTAGGAATTTTTCGCACACAATTCCACTGTGGAGAATCGCCAGAATTTACACCATGTGTGGCCGCACTCCTACAGTGATTATTCACCCTTCAATAGGTACACAATTCTGCACCAAATTGGTTGAGAGTACCTTCCGCTTGGACGGTTGGGCCTAGAGAATGCCACCAAAACATTCCCCAGACCATAACGTTACCACCACAAGCCTGTTTTCTTCCAGCAATGGTGCAGGGTGTTTGTTCTCAGATATTTCCCACTTTACATACCAACGTCCATCTATTGGTGCAGTAACCATCCATGTGCTTCAAAACCACATACGCAGTAGAGTTAACTGAACTGTTGTTCACACATGTCTGTTAGCCCTCTGGTTCATTTTGGAGGTAAGATGCTATCTCACATCAATGGCAGGTGGTACTCAGCAGTTTCCACGCTACTTATTCACACTGGTACCATTTGTCCACTCACTATAGACTTTCACCACAGCAGCAGGAGAACATTTCACAAACTGCGCAGGTTCATAAATACTGGTATCCTTGGCCTGAAACCAATAATCATCCCTTTTTGCAATGTTGATAAATAGCCCTTTTTACCCATGACAGCAATGAGTGATATGTGTGCAGACCGCCTATCACACACCTTATATACCCACCGAGCCAGCTCAGCACACATCACTTCCAAACTACACACTGCCGTCATCAAAAGTAGAAAGTAGTCATAATAATGTGACTCAACTGTGTATAGTCAGTATGCTGTAAGCCCCTATGCTCTCTCTAGTGGTGACTGCAGGCAGTTAGACTTTTATCACCTTCTAGGGATTTGGAACTTGGTATCAGAAAAATTTTGCTCCAAACTCTATGATATATTAAGATTAGTGTTGGGCAAGCATGTTTGGCCGAATATCGTGTGTGTTTGTGCTCGAGTGTGATGCTTGAGTCAGTGTATTTAAATCTAATTTAGCCTCTATTGCTTAAACGTTTCTGGCAGGATTTGAACTCACTACCTTCTATATTACAGCCAAGAATGTAACCACTACACTACAGAGCTGCATAGCCAGTTACTTCAGACTTCTGCATTTTATATTTTTTTTGTAACTGGCCATTCAGCTCTATAGTGTAGTAGTTAACATTCTGGGTGGTAATGTAGAAGGTTGTGAGTTCGAATCCCATCAGAAATAGAGGCTAAATTTTATTTAAACATATATATATATATATATATATATATATAATAGATAAATAACGAGGCAGCACTTCCAGCTTTCAGTGAACGGATGAAGACCCCAAACTTTAATCCAAGTGACGTTTCGGCCTGCTCAATGAGGCCTTTATCAAGGCTTGATAAAGGCCTCATTGAGCAGGCCAAAACGTCGCTTGGATTAAAGTTTGGGGTCTTCACCCGTTCACTGAAAGCTGGAAGTGCTGCCTCGTTATTTATCTATTGTATATCGTGGAGGAAGAGCCGACCTCTGTGGGGATTTGCACCCAGTCCACCAACTCTGACTGTGCTGCTGCACTATCTGTGTTATATATATATATATATATATATATATATATAAAAAAAGAAAATAAGTGGCAGCACCATCTCTGATGCAAACACAAGGGTGCAACAAGCCCAATGTGGATACAAGCAAATCCAATAAATAGAAATAAAAAAAAATGGGCAGCACTCCACAAAGTAAAAAATCACAAAAAATCGTTATTTACCCAAGCAGGACATGCAACGTTTCGGCTCTATGCTGGAGTTTTTCTCAAGCTCCAGAAAGGCTCCATCATAGAGCCGAAACGTCGCATGTCCTGCTTGGGTAAATAAAGATTTTTTGCATTTTTTTACTTTGTGGAGTGCTGCCCATTTTTTTTATTTCTATTCATTGGATTTGCTTTGATTTATATATATATATATATATATATATATATATATATATGCAGTACAGACCAAAAGTTTGGACACACCTTCTCATTCAAAGAGTTTTCTTTATTTTGATGACTATTAAGGCATCAAAACTATGAATTAACACATGTGGAATTATATACATAACAAACAAGTGTGAAACAACAGAAAATATGTCATATTCTAGGTTCTTCAAAGTAGCCACCTTTTGCTTTGATTACTGCTTTGCACACTCTTGGCATTCTCTTGATGATCTTCAAGTCTGAAATGGTCTTCCAACAGTCTTGAAGGAGTTCCCAGAGATGCTTAGCACTTGTTGGCCCTTTTGCCTTCACTCTGCGGTCCAGCTCATCCCAAACCATCTCGATTGGGTTCAGGTCTGGTGACTGTGGAGGCCAGGTCATCTGGCGCAGCACCCCATCACTCTCCTTCATGGTCAAATAGCCCTTACTTTCAAATTTTTCCCAATTTTTTGGCTGACTGACTCACTTTCATTTCTTAAAGTAATGATGGCCACTCGTTTTTCTTTACTTAGCTGCTTTTTTCTTGCCATAATACAAATTCTAACAGTCTATTCAGTAGGACTATCAGCTGTGTCTCCACCTGACTTCTCCACAACGCAACTGATGGTCCCAACCCCATTTATAAGGCAAGAAATCTCACTTATTAAACCTGACAGGGCACACCTGTCAAGTGAAAACCATTTCAGGTGACTACATCTTGAAGCTCATCAAGAGAATGCCAAGAGTGTGAAAAGCAGTAATCAAAGCAAAAGGTGGCTACTTTGAAGAACCTAGAATATGACATATTTTCACTTTTTGTTATGTATATAATTCCACATGTGTTAATTGATAGTTTTGATGCCTTCAGTGTGAATCTACAATTTTCATAGTCATGAAAATAAAGAAAACTCTTTGAATAAGAAGGTGTGTCCAAACTTTTGGTCTGTACTGTATATATATATATATATATATATATATATATACACACGTTTTTAGCCATAAAAAGAAATGAGAGGGAGACAAAACATTTTTTGAGCATTCAATTAATTGAAAATAACGATTAAACTGAAACAGGCTGTTTTTCAGCTGATCCAAATTTTAGGACCACATGCCTCTATAAGGACAAATCTGTGCAAAGATGTGGATTCATTGTCATTTTTCTGTCAGGTAGTCACGCGTTGTTTAACTGCATAAGCAGGGTCTCACACAGCGCGCCATCGCTGCTGAGGTGGGATGCAATAAGACAGTCACTAGTAAGTATTCCTATACAGCAAAAGTCTAATTTTTATATCTTTTTTTAAATAACTGGTCATGTAGCTCTATAGTGCAGTGGTTAAGATTCTTGGCTGTAATGTAAAAGGTAGTGAGTTTGAATCCCGTCAGAAATAGAGGCTAAATTAAATTTAAATACACTGGGTGTCCTCAAGCACTATTATAATTTAGTTCAGGGGAAAATATAAATTACGGTGTAATTTATATGACTATAAATTAAAAGAGGTTAAAGAGAGATAATAAAGTGGTTTTTGACTTTTTTCTATTTACTGTAGTTTTTAAGCAATTCATTTTTCACACTAAATCTGATAAATTAATTTTGGGGCTATTTTTACGTTTGTGTGGATATCCAATATGTGTGATTTTTTTTATTTGTGTACACAGTAAAATGTTTTTTATGCTAAAAGGTATTTTTATATTTTTCTCAATTTTCTTTATTTTTTTTTTCTCAATTTTCTTCTTTTGTATTATATTATTAATAACATTATTTTAAATCCCATTATGAGATTACTATTATATAACTTTATTTCAAAATTATAATGTATTAGCATATATTAGCATACTCCCATCTGCTAATACATTATATTTTGTGCCACTATGAGACATGCTGCTGTTGCCCTAACTGCAGGCTTAGGCCCAGTTAGGCAGGATCTCAAACTGGGCTAAAACGGTTCCACTTTGTCCCGATTCATTGTCAATGGGGACAAAACTGATCAGAATGCATTCTGTTCCATTTTGTTGCGTTTTTTGACTGGAGCAGCAAGCTGGGGTTTTGTGTCCGGTCTGCAAAACAGAACAACCTGGATCCTGCATGAAAATCAATGTAAGTCAATGGTGCCGGATCTGGTGTCGACTTACAATGATTTTAATGTCAGATCCGGTTTGTTATGTCATAGTGTAGACTGCTGCAATCATAGGGTTAACACATGGATCAGAGCTTCCTCTGGTCACGGCTGAGAACAGCTGGTACCTAGCACAGGAGCCCTTTGGGAACCATTACCCCCCCCCCCCCCCTCTACTGCATTAATGTAAAAAGACGGCACTGCAGACTGAGACCCCGCACTACACATTGAGCTCATGCACAGTGAAGCAAGGTGTATGGTCTTCGGCAGTATGGTATGTTCCTGATTCCACTGGAGAAGAGTCCTGGACTCTTTTAGTAAATTTCAATTTCATTTGCTTTATTTTTGCAGGGACAGACAGGTTTGCTATGGGCTGGTTCGGAACCCTAAAACCCAACTGTATTACAGCACGCTGTTGGTTTAATGGCCCCAAACCGGCAGTCAGGTTTCCTTTAAACACGTTATCTAGTTTACTGTCTTATTGATGTCAATGATTATAAAGCAGGCAACGCACAGCAGCCTCTGTCATTTGTGTCTGAGGGATCTAGATTTTTTCGGCACATAAAAGGTTGTTCTCCTTTCAAGGTATTGTGACTAAGCCTCATTCTGTTTAATATTACAATACAAAGATCCTGCTAATTAGCGTCTGTCGTTATAATGACTGCATTCATAAGTGTAGAAGACACCATGATGCAACGTTCAATTCATTCCACAAAGGAAGGTTGATGTTTATATTTTATATTATAAATTAAATAAGGAACCAGAACCTGAATTTCATAGTCTGTGAGATACAAAAAAAGTTCTCAGTTCAATGTAAACTTTATGGTGAGATGTGAGGGAGTAACGTTTATGCCAATTGTCTGGCATAGAAAAGTCGCTAACTTTTTAAATGCCATTGCCATAAAATATTGTTGTGAGTGATGTTTGTTTTCCGCCCTGAGTAAGGGGCATGGTGATGGTGGGGAGTGGGCACCTTTATCTTCTTTTACGTCAGATTTCTGGCATAAATGAAGACAGAAAACTACAAGAGTTTGGACCTGCCGCACGTTTCTCTCTAGGCGCATAGACTGCCGGAGGATGCACCTAACATATGACGGGTCCTGTGCCTCATCCTAAATCTCATTTCATCCTAGGTGCATCTTCCGTCAGTATTGGGTAGATCATAGACCGGCATGAAACAGCAACTATGATAAATCTCCCCCTACATGTTTTAATTCATCACCAGTAAAGCTCAATATTTGTTACTGTAGTTTTTAGAAATATCCCCTATGTGGTCCCAATTGTTACTTGACTCACACTAACGCATGGCTCTGAAATGGATGAGCACCTTGTACATTTTGTGGCCTCCATTTTTCAGGATGCTTCCAGGCACCATTACAGCTTTGCTGAGGCCTTGACGTGACAAAACATAAGAAATACTCCCTCATTTTTAAATCTACAGCCCTCAAGGAATTCATTTGTGGATAGGGGATACATTTATTCATTGGGATAACCCCTTTAACCCCTTCCTGACATTAACTGTACATGTATGGTGGATGTTGGATCTGCAAAGATGGCCCCTGCCCAGGAGCTGAGTGGGCAACAAAGCCGGCAGGTGCCTGCTGTTTTACAACTCAGAAGTCAACTCTAATACATTTAAGTCCTGAGATGCCATGGTCCACTGCAACCACAGCATTTGAGCAGTTAGTTACTAGGAGCCCGGCGCTCTTGGGAGCTATTTGGTTGCTATGGCAGCCTAGGGCTTTCTGAAGGCCCCAAGGCCTGCCATAGCGAAGTTCCTATCAAGCCCTGTCTATGGCAGGGCTTAACAGGAACACAGTGATTCTCCCATAGCCTACAATATTAAATCATTACAGTCTATTGGAAATGCAATCTTTTGATTGCTGCATGTTAAAAATAAACATCAAAAATAAAGATCATTAATATGGCCGCATCCCAAAATGCTCAAACAATTGAAACAGAAAGCTATTTATTCGGTATGGAAAACGGCGTAACAGGGTATAAATCAGAATGGCCAATTCTCAGTTTTTGGTTGCTTTGCCACCCAAAAAATTGAATAAAAAGTAATCAAGAAAGTCATACACACCCCAAAATGGCATCAATTAAAAGTAAAGTGGTCCCTCAAGCTACAATATTAATTGGTTTTGGGACAGCTAATTGTAAGTTCAAACTATCGTAACTTGAGTCCATAACTCTATGGAAAACGAGTTATTGCTTTCAAAGCCCCAAACTAAGTGAAAATTAAGATTCAAAAGAAAAAAAAAAGATTTAATAAAAATAAGCAGATATCCAAGAGAAATGAAGCAAGTTCATATATATATCAGTCAGGAATAGAGTCAGAAAGGGGTTAAACACTCATATTTGTTGACAGTATATAAGTCTACAATAATATGTTGACTTTCTCTGGTATAGTATAAGGTACTTTGGTTGCACAGATAAGCTGTAAAGCAAATTCTGCTGTAAAGATTTGGGGGGAGATTTATTAAACTTGTGTAATGAGAAACTGGCCTAGTTGCCCATAGCAAACAATCAGATTCCACCTTTCATTTTTCAAAGGAGCTCTGAAAAATAAAAGATGGAATCTGATTGGTTGCTATGGGCAACTAGGCCAGTTTTCCTTTTACACCTGTTTTGATAAATGTACCGCTTGGTGTGATAACCCTATTAATGGCCTACAGTATAAAGATACATAGAAATTACTTCATTTGTGGTCTAACTGGAAGTACTACACTGACTTATTATGATCTTCCTAAATTAATTTACATTTTTCTATGTTTTTAGTATGATATGACAAGACTGACAAATTCTGTGCGTCTTACATCAGGTACATCTAGAAGGTGACTGACACGTCCTCTTACATTCTTGTTTCAAGCGTAAAATATCCACGTCTAGGTTTAATTATCGTGACAAGAACATTTTTGGGGCACAGGTGACTGATCCCAGCTTTTTATTGAAGCCCCTATCACAGAATGAATAAATATACATTAATCACAGGGGTGTCAGCTTCACTTCCAGTCATCATATCGTGTTTCTGAACAAACTACACCTGTCACGGACGTCCCGGCGACAGTGAGTTGCAGGAGATCTGTGAGACTGGCAACACGTGGTTTGATCTGACAGGTTTTCCTTGTAGATCAATAGGTGTCTGAGTTGTTTCTGCTAATGGCCATACCCCTTGCCTCCCGGTTTTGCTTATGTGCTCAATTAACCTTCCTTATTTATAGTTGCTTCTCCCACTATGCTGTGCGGTTTATAGCTTCTGTGCCTGTGGATTGTTTGGGTTGGATCTCGGCTGAGTTCCTGGTGCTTCCATAGCCTCTTTATGAAGTTAAGTATTTTCCTTTCCCTTTTGTATTTTGTTTGGGTATTGTGTGTTGCATCTCCCTATTGTTTGTATTAGGCCTGAAGTAGACTCCTGTTCGTCCTTCCTTTTGGAAGAACAGGTAGTCTCATCCCTGCCATTAGTACCAGGGTCCTAAAGGGCTAGATAGGACTCTAGGTATTCCTGCATATGAACTCATCTACCTTTGAGATCTATTCATACTGGTAGTCAGTCAGGATTTTGGTTAGGGTTTTCACTAGGAGGTGTCCATCTTCCTTTCCTAGTTCTCAGGCCTGATTCCCTGTTTCCCTCCCACACCGAAGCTTGACATTATAAACTGCCAAAACCATCATTTTTTGTTTGTTTGTGTGCAGCCATGGATCCTATAGCTGCACTGGCAGTTCAGCTGCAAGGGCTGTCTTTGGAGGTAGCTGACCTTCACACGACCTTCTCGCAGATGCAGAGATCACAGGCTGTTGGTACTGGTGGTAGCGGTGGAGACCAGGCCTATCTGGATCCTAAAGTTGCCCTCCAGGACAGATTCTCTGGAGGACGTAATCATTTAATTTTGTTTAGGGAAACTGTATTTTAGGCTACGTCCACACTCATCTGGGGATGAGAAACAGCGAGTCGGTGTGGTTATTTCCTTGCTTAAGGAGGATGCACTGTCATGGCCTTTTTATCTGTCCGACCGGATCGCAGTCTCTACGGTCAGTAGCTGAATTTTTCGAAGCTTTGGGTCTTATCTATGATGATCCGGATCTGACCTCTCTAGCCGAAACCAAGCCTTCATTCAGGGTGATCGTTCCACTGAGATTTATTGCTCTGAGTTTAGGAGGTGTGCTACGGATACGGAGTGGAACGATCCTGCCCTCCGTAGCCAGTAAAGAGTTGTCAGAGAGCCTGAAGGACGCTTTGGCCTTTTATGAAACCCCAGTGTTTCTGGAGGCTGCTATGTCTCTGGCTATATGCATTGATAGATGCCTGAGGAGAGATCTAGGGGCTACACACTCTATGGACGTACTATCACATGATGTATCGTCCTCCTCTGACATGTTGGGTGAAGCTACTCTTGGGTTTATGTCTGGGGACGAACCCATGCAATTAGGGGGAGCTACTCCTAGATCTGCTTTTAAGCATACTTGTAATAGGAAGGGAGTGTGTTTTTTCTGCGGACAGAAGGGACATTATATTAGAGTATGTCCATACATTTTAACTGTAAAAATAAAATAGAAGGACATTTAATTCCCATTTGACTCTTGGAGGGGTGAGAGGAGAGTCATAAAATATGCATTTGTCTTTGAGAGGTAGTACCCGATTTCTCCTGACTCCTGGGGTGGCGCTGGAGTCAAAAACTGCAGGGATTGAGGTGTTTATCGACAGCGGGGCCGGGGTGAACTTGATTGATGCTCAGCTCATCCGTATGCACGGGTTGTCACCGAGTGCATTAGAAAAAAACATTTCCATTTTTGCTATTGATTCTGCACCTCTAGCTCAGAAGTGTTTATCTCAAGTGCTGCATGATATCAGATTAAGAGTAGGTGAATTTCATCAAGAATTTATCCTGTGTTTTGTGTTGGAAGGTCTCCCTGCTCCGGTGGTTCTGGGTTTAGCGTGGTTAAGCAAGCACAATCCAACCATCGATTGGTAGCTAGACAGATTCTGGATTGGGGTGATTATTGCATTGACAATTGTCTGAATACATCTTTTTCTGTTTTAACTACTAAGTTTTCTTTTATATCTGATTTTGCCGATGTATTTTCTGAGAGTGGATGCCAGGATTTACCTCTGCATCGGGAATTTGATTGTCCTATCAACTTTATTCCCAGAGCTAAGTTGCCAAAATCTAGATTGTATAATTTTTCGGGACCTGAAAGACTGGCCATGAAAGAGCTAATGGACAAATTATACCTTCCAAGTCTCCAATGGAAGCAGGGTTATTTTTTGTTAAAAAATTAAAGGACGGGGATCATCAGCCATGTCTGGATTTCTGTGAACTCAATTGGATTACTGATCCTTACCCTCTTCCTTTGATTCCCGATTTGTTCAACCAGATTGTTGGTGCCAAGGTGTTCTCCAAGTTGGATTTAAGGGGAGCATATAATCTGGTCAGGATCAAGGAAGGGGATGAATGGAAGATGGCTTTTAATACTCCTGAAGGGCACTTTGAGAACATGGTCATGCCTTTTGGGTTGACCAATGCTCCGGCGGTTTTCCAGCATTTTGTGAATGACATTTTTCATCACCTTGTGGGAAGGTTTGTAGTCATGTATTTGGATGACATTCTAATTTAGTCTCCAGACGTGGAAATACATCAGTTAGACAGGTGTCACAGATCCTAAGAGATAATAAATTGTATGCAAAATTAGAGAAGTGTGTTTTTGCTGTACACTAGGTGCAGTTTTTAGGCTACTTGCTGTCATCTTCGGGTTTTCGAATGGATCCAGAGAAAGTCTGTGCTGTATTGGACTGGGATTGACCCGAAAATCTGAAGGTTCTTATGCGGTTTTTGGGGTTCACCAACTAAGGCTACTTTCACACTTGCGGCAGTGTGATCCGGCGGGCAGTTCCGTCGTCGGAACTGGCCGCCGGATCCGCCGATCTGCTGCTGCCTGAAAGCATTTGTGAGACGGATCCGGATGCGGATCCGTCTCACAAATGCATTGCAAGGACGGATCCGTCTCTCCGCTTGTCATGCGGACCGACGGATCCGTCTTGTACATTTTTCGCATTTTTACCGATCTGCGCATGCGCATGCCGGAACGACGGATCCGGCATTCCGGTATTCTGAATGCCGGATCCGGCGCTAATACATTCCTATGGGAAAAAATGCCGGATCCGGCGTTCAGGCATGTCTTCAGTTTTTTTCGCCGGAGAAAAAACCGTAGCATGCTACGGTTTTCTCTTTTGCCTGATCAGTCAAAACGACTGAACTGAAGACATCCTGATGCAAACTGAACGGATTACTCTCCATTCAGAATGCATGGGGATATGCCTGATCAGTTCTTTTCCGGTATAGAGCCCCTGTGACGGAACTCTATGCCGGAAAAGAAAAACGCTAGTGTGAAAGTACCCTAATACCAAAAATGTATTCAGAACTATTCGACAATAGTAGAAACCCTTAACTGACAGAGACTTACTGGCCATTAAGTTGGCTTTTGAGGAATGGCGTCATTGGTTGGAAGGGGCAATTCATCCAATCACGGTGTTCACAAATCACAAAAACCTGGCTTAAGCTGGAGTCGGCTAAACTACTGAACCTGAGACAAGCCAGATGGTCTTTGTTTTTCACCAGATTCAATTTCACTGGAACCTATTGTTCTAGGGTTAAGAACATCAAGGCAGATGCCTTGTAACATAGTTTTCCTGGAGGTGGTGATTTTAAAAATCCGAGTCCTATATTGTCTAAAGGGGTGGTGATATCCGCTCTTTACCCTGACCTAGAGGTAAAGTTGTTAGAGGCCCAGGGAGACACACTGGATTTTTGTCCCTCTGGGAAACTGTTTGTGCCATCAGAATTGCATCACAAGGTGTTTCAGGAACATCACTGTACGGTTCTTACGGAACATCCTGGGAGCAGATCCACTGCTGACCTAATCTCTCGTAGATTCTGATGGCCAGGTTTGCGTAAGTGTGTTGAGGACTATGTGTCAGTCTGTAGTACCTGTGCACGCGCTAAGGTGACACATACTCGGCCTTCCGGATCTCTACTTCCATTGCCCATCCCGTCCAGACCATGGACTTACTTATCCATGGATTTTATCACTGACCTACCTAATTCTTCAGGAAAGTTATTCTGGTGGTTGTTGATCGCTTTAGTAAAATGGTGCACTTTATAGCATTACTGGGCCTACCTAATGCTAAAACACTTGCACAAGTGTTTGTTGACAACATTGTGAAACTCCATGGCATTCCCTCTGATGTGGTCTCGGATCGTGGGACTCAGTTTGTTTCCAGATTCTGGAAGGTGTTCTGTACTCGACTGGGGGTAGAACTGTCCTTTTCTTAGGCTTTTCATCATCAGTCGAATGGACAGATGGAGTGCACTAATCAGAGTCTGGGGACTAACTTGAGATGTTTTTAAAAACCAGGAGGAGTAGTCTTCGTTTTTGTCTTTGGCAGAGTTTGCCATAAATAATCGTAGACAGGAGTCCACTGGGAAGTCGCCATTTTTGGGGGCATATGGGTTTCACCTGCAGTTTGGCACATTTTCTGGTTCAGATACATATGGTATCCCCGAGGAGGAACGTTTTTCATCATCATTGTCATCTATATGGTGGGAAATTCAATGAATGAATATGGGCAACAAGTATAAACGCGTGGCTGACAGGAAACATATGAATGGTCCGGACATAAAAGTGGGTGATTCTGTTTGGCTGTCCACATGAAACATCCTTCTTGGGAGTTGGGTGCTATTCAGCAGCGACAGCAGTACTTGTACACTACAGGAAAAGGTTCTCTCGTGGCTGGCACTGTGGGAGTGCACATACAAAAAGTTTCCCTAGTGTGCTATAGGCTTGAGCTTAAAGAAGCACTCCCACAAAAATTTGTATTCTCTAACCTATTAGACAGGTACATGATGCAAATTGTAGTGAAGGTAATCTTCTTACCAATTACTGTATTTGTGAGTTATCTCCTCCCTTCTGATCCTCAGCTGTGTCCTGTGACCAGCACTCTAATCTCCACCTGACACAACATCTTATGTGTGGACAGGAAGTCAGTGTCTCTTTGTATTTCTATGGGAGCCTTAATATCAGTTTCATAGGAATGAATAGAGAAGTAACTGACTTCCTCCCCTGTGCAAGTTGGAGATCAGAGTGCTGGTCACATGACACTGCTGACAAAGGAAGTCAGTGACTTTTCTATTCATTCCTATGAAACTAACATTGAGGCTCCCATAGAAATTAAAGAGAAACTGACCTCCTGTCCACACATAAGATGCTGTGTCAGGTGGAGATTAGAGTGCTGATCACATGACACAGCTGAGTATCAGAAGGGAGGCTATAACTCACAAATACAGTCACTGGTAAGAAGATTACATCTGTTACCTTTATAACAGGTGAGAATAACATGTTTTTAGAGTGTTTCTCGAATTAGTTCCATATTTTCTATTTACTGTGATGGAGTATGACGGCACACCAGTGACCACCTGTTTGCTGCAAACAGGCCCAAAGATAAAGTGAAAGGCAGCATTTGTGTCCCTCATAGAGTGGTGGGTTGACCATCACTGGTTTCTTTGTGACTATTTTTCTCTGTTTCTTTATGAC